>NC_048314.1:20518095-20554841 GCF_013100865.1 Trachemys scripta elegans
AAAGTCACAGGTTACCCTGCTCACTCAGGAACTTTGCTTTCAAAGCCTCCCGGATGCACAGCGCTTCCCGCTGGTCTCTTCTAATCGCCCGGCTGTCTGGCTGTGAGTAATCAGCAGCCAGGCTAATTTCCTCAACCTCCCACCCCGCCATAAAGGTCTCCCCCTTGCTCTCACAGAGATTGTGGAGCACACAGCAAGCTGCTATAACAATGGGGATATTGGTTTCGCTGAGATCACAGCGAGTCAGCAAGCTTCTCCATCTCCCCTTGAGACGTCCAAAAGCACACTCCACCACCATTCTGCACTTGCTCAGCCGGTAGTTGAAGAGTTCTTTTTCAGTGTCCAGGGCGCCAGTATAGGGCTTCATGAGCCAGGGCATTAGCGGGTAGGCTGGGTCCCCGAGGATGACTATAGGCATCTCCACATCCCCAACAGTTATTTTGTGGTCCGGGAAGTAAATACCTTGTTGCAGCCGTCTAAACAGACCAGAGTTCCTGAAAACACGAGCGTCATGAACCTTGCCCGGCCATCCCACGTAGATGTTGGTAAAACGTCCCCTGTGGTCCACCAGTGCTTGCAGCACCATGGAAAAGTAGCCCTTTCTGTTAATGTACTGGCTGGCCTGGTGTTCCGGTGCCAGGATAGGGATGTGAGTTCCATCTATGGCCCCACCGCAGTTTGGGAATCCCATCGCTGCGAAGCCATCTATGATCGCCTCCAAGTTTCCCAGGGTCACTACCTTTGGCAGCAGTACATCAACGATTGCCTTGGCTACTTGCATCACAACAACCCCCACGGTAGATTTGCTCACCCCAAACTGGTTCGCGACTGACCGGTAGCTGTCTGGCGTTGCAAGCTTCCAGAGGGCTATGGCCACTCGCTTCTGGACAGTCAGGGCTGCTCGCATCCGGGTGTCATTGCGCTTCAGGGCAGGGGACAGCAACTCACAAAGTTCAAGGAAAGTTCCCTTCCGCATGCGGAAGTTTCGCAGCCACTGTGATTCATCCCAGACCTGCAGCACTATGCGGTCCCACCACTCAGTGCTTGTTTCCCGTGCCCAGAATCGCCGTTTCACAGCATCAACATGACCCATTGCCACCGTGATGTCCTCGGCGCTGGGTCCCCTGCTTTCTGAGAGGTCTGTGCTACTCTCAGACTTCAGGCCATCACCGCGTTGACGTAGCCTCCTCGCCTGACTTTTCTGCATCTGCCTCAGGGCAACCTGTATGATAAGCTGCGAGGCGTTGAGAGCGGCCACAACTGCAGCGATGGTTGCAGCGGGCTCCATGCTCACAGTGCTGTGGCGTCCGCGCTGTCAATGACTTGAAAAGTGCGCGAAATGATTTCCCGCCGGCGCTTTCAGGGAGGGAGGGAGGGCGGGAGTGATGGACGGATGACGACAGTTACCCAAAAGCACCCTGGCCCCTTTTTTTTTTACCCAGAAGGCATTTGCGGCTCCACCCAGAATTCCAATGGGCGGCGGGGACTCCGGGAACTGTGGGATAGCTGCCCTCAGTGCACCGCTTCCAATGTCGACGCTTTCCCCGTTAGTGTGGACTCACAAAGTCGAATTACTGTCCTTAGTGTGGACACACACGTTCGACTTTGCAATATCGATTCCAAAAATTCGATTTAAGTAAAATCGAACTACTCTCGTAGTGTAGACAAGGCCTTAGAAAGCACTTCAAATGCAATATGATAGGAATTTTCTTACTACCACTGAGTGCCTGGGTTTCTTACATCAGGTAAGTCACCTCCCACGTGTTTTGATCTGCCAAAACATCTGTCTCCATATCTGCAGGCTGTGAAACCAAAGGATCTTTCACCATTTTTAAAAATAGACCCCTCTCCATTAATATTTAAGGAAGGATACTAGCAAATGAGCTCTAGCTAACATTTGGCAAACAGATTTTGATACACTAGGGTCTACTGAAATGATGATGCATCAAAGAAACAAACACTGGAAAGAAATGCGAAGTTTCCATTTTGAGAAGAGAGAGGAATTGATTATCCAGCAAGCTTCAACTGGCCATCTGAATTAAGTAAGCAAAAGAAGGAAGAGGAGGAGAGGATGAAGGCAGAAGGTCCTCATAGGTTACATAGCTGATGCATTGGATGTGAAGGTGCGTTAATCTGTAATGATACATGGTACTGTAGCCAATTTAATTAACATATGGCCTTATCTACACATAAACTTGAACCGGTTTAATTAAGCCAGTTTAGTTATATAGTTACAAACAGCTGTGTGACACTCTTATTTCGGTTTAAGAGTGGCTTATTTATTGGTTGAGCTTATTTGACTTAGGCTAAAATGGTAAGAGAGCATCCACACTGCCTGTTGCACTGATTTAACATCACCCCTTTAGTTAAAACAGTGAAACTCTCTGTGTCGATAAACCTTTAAAGTAGCAATTCATTGTTGGGTCGTCAGCTGGGACTGAACCCAATTGCCCGAGGTCCGAAGGCTAGGCCTCTACAGCTGGAGTTTAAGGACTACATTGTCAAAGGCACAAAAGGGAGCGAGGTGCCCAAGTCCCATTGAACGTCACTGGGAACTGGGTGCCTAAATCCCATGTGCGCCTTGAACATCTTTGCCTCAGTCCATTCACTGGAAGCAGCAGCAGCCTCATAGTCACCCTTGGTCAGTGTGAGCATCCGCTTTAGGGGAGAGCTGTGTGAAGGGTAAGTAGGTTCCAAGCTCCCCTTGTAAATCAATGGGACGTGAGCCCCCAATTCCCATTTGTGCCTTTAATAATCTCCCCTTAAATAAATATGATTTTTTACCGTAATATCCGTGAAAGGTGACCTCCATCGCAGGGATTATTTAAGTGGATTTGGGTCCAGATGAACAGCCTCCGGAGGCTGACATCTATTTATCCACAGAGCAAAAACCTCCTGGACAGTGACGCTGCTTCAACACACTCTGCACCTCCACCCCGTCCCGGAGACGTTGACTGGCTAGCTAGATTCCGACTGCCCAGGTCACAGCGCACTTTTCCAAATGTCCAGTTCGTAAGTGCTCTTTGCCCAGGGAAATCTAGACTTTTCATGTGAGCCACACTGGGGACTGAAATAAAAGAAGTGTGCAGAAGCACAAGCGTGCAAATGTGCGGATTCACGTTGGATTGAGACACCTTTGAAAATGTAGTGCTGGGGTTCATTTTTCATGAATCCGAGTATTCATCCATATTGAAGGATAAATCCTAATCTGGGCAACAGAGCATTAGAAGAAGGATGTTTCCCTCTTGTACCCATGTTTCCCGGGTCCTTTCTCATGTGGAGGCTTCCATTTGTGTGAAAACCAGCCACATCTAAGCAGGTGCAGGCCTTTGCTCTTCCACTGTGGCTGGATATTAACCCCACACGGTCACTTTCCTCCCAACAAAGAATGAGAAGGTATTGCTCCTCCCTGAGGCCTCATTAGAGTTTAAGTGCCCAGACTGCCAAAATAAACTGGATTACCCTGGTCCAAATAAAGCCAATAGGTTCATTTGTGCAAGAGCCATGTATATGCACAAACCTTAATTGCTCTCCAATCCTACACACAATGGCTGGGCGCCAAGGGACTTTAAGAGGCTAAAGTCTTCAAGAATTTGTGTGCTGCTGGAATATTGCTTTTTTCAGAGCTCCTGTTTGAGTTTCCCTTGTGAGAAGGATCAACAGTATGTAGAAAAGGCTGATTTGCAAAGAACAATTTCCTTGTCAAGCCCAAGTTCAGACTTTATGGTTTTTCCTTTCCCCTATTTGAGGTCTGCCATGGATTCTTCCATTGCTGCTCACGGTCCACACGTCTTAAAGAGAGCAAGCTATTCCTCCAGCTAACAGAAGAACTGGCATTAGCTTTCCCTTGTACTCCGGCAAATTCAAATCAGGGAGTTTCATTTTAGTTTTCAATTCCTATGTGTGTTCACATTTCAAAAAGTCAATCCACCCTCACAGAGAGCAACACCGCGGGTCCGAGCTGGATCGGGCTTAGAGGCCTGCTGCAGGATGCTCGTTAATAGAACTGGACTTCGGGCCTGTGCTGAAAAATCTCAGCTTTCATATAAAAACCAACCAACCAAGAGTCTAGCCCTTTTCTTAGCCAGAGATAACTTGGAAAATTGAGGCAAACTGATTGCAAAGGTTGGATGCAGTTTGACGCAATTTTTGTAGCCAGAGGCTGCCGTGGAGCTAAAGAGTTTGCCAACACACATACCTGCATGCAGGCTTGTAGCATGTCCATTATTTGAGGAATGTTTCCCAAAGAATCCTCCCCCCAATCTGTAGGCTGGACATTCAGGTGAGGATTTTCAAAGGGGTCTAAGGAAGTTAGGCTCCTAACTCCCACTGAAAAACAATGGGAATTGGGCATGTAACTTCCTGATTCCTCTACATGGCCATGGAGCAAAACCTACTTTCCACCATGTACTGTAAGATAGGGAGCAATGTCGTGAGCCTATAAAACACAGGGGGGTACACGGTTGGCAGCAGCTGAATTGTCACATTAGACAGGATTCCTGACTACACTTAGCAGGAACGTGATGCAGGCCATTCCAGGGAGGATTTTCCACTCTGTGCTAAGCACTGCAATTTATTGGTGTTAGCCAGGTTAATGTACTATTACTTTGCATATTTATAATATTTTATTACATCTGTTCTTAAGAGTGGTATCACATTGAGGCAACTAGGATTAATGGTGCCTCTGTCATATTTACATATTTACATGATTAAAAAGCAATATATCTTTTAGACAGCCCAGTGCATGGGTTTGCATGGCAGATGCAGTTCCCAAACCAGTCTGTAGCCTTCACTTTCCAATACTTGTTCTGAGCACTGGTGTTAGTCATTGGTATTGACTAAGTTTAACCTGAATAAGGCTACTGAAGTGGGATCCTTTTTCTAGAGGCAAATCCTACCCTTCCTGAATTGCCTGGGGGTGGCATGGAGCTCATCGTCATCATGAAAAATCCTAAAGGGACCTGGTCTTCTTGTAGATTGAGGGCCACCTGGATCCATCTCTAGGTATACCTGTGAGGAGCTCTGGCTTAATATTTGGGTTATATCCATCATTGGTGATCTTATCGTGCCACCGAAGCTTTTCATGCCCACGTGATCGCTGGTCTTGTAGTGGCATCCCTTGGCAAACGCACTTCAAAACGCATTGGTCTGCCATCCTCACAATGTCCATTATCAAGAAAGCTGCCAAAACCAAACCTGTGCTGATGGAGGCGGTTGCTGGGTTCTGCTATGAATCCTCATTTCTGACTTGTCCTGTCACTGACTATGGAGCAGAGAAAGCCTCTTCAATTCCCTAGTTCTGATTTGGAACTAGCACTCAAATGAATATTAGGATGGAGACCTACTTGTCTATCACATTTTCTGGGGTACCACAGTCCCTAGATTCTTCTTTGCTCGGGATGAGGCCCTCTGCGTGCAAAGATGGCTCTAGTGCTGTGCAGTACAATCATCACCGCTCCAAGCCCCTTCCCCATTCGGCCCAGCATGGCCACCCCAAATTTCTGAAGTGCAAGATTTCACTCTATGCATTTAGAAGAACTAATAACTAGGGTTTGGCAAAAGTGCACCGGGCCTTTTAGGATGTTTTTTAAAGTTTTCAAGACTTTTTATCCCTTATGTTTGCACTAGAAGTAGCAATGCAAAGATTTTCTCACGGCATTTCCAATTGGGCTGTAACCAGGGTTCACCAGAAGTCTTCCATGAAGACTGTTCTCCTGAGGTTGCAAGCCTGGCTTCTTAGAACGGAGTTTCTTGGACTGCATAATGTAGATTGCACCTTGACAAACGAATTTAGACCAAACAGGCTCAGATATCGGGATTAAGCCTGGGGCAGCCTCCGTTTACAATTAACTGACCCCTGGCAATTTGCCCATTGCTCACATTAATCATGGTATCATCACCATGGCTGACTGGGATTGTCGTATTGCATGTGTAGGACTCCTGATGTCTTCTGAAGCAGAAGGTTTGCCAGGGAGGTAGGTTCAGCCGAATCATCTAGACATAGGCCCAAAAAACAATGACTCTAATCTGTTCCTATAATGAGCTGAACCAAATCTCTTGATCCAAAAATCTCCCCTAGCCATGAACTGGGGGGGGGGGGGCGTTTTTATAAAGGGTTGGCTGTCTGGCCCCAGGTTTTGATGGCAGATCACCATGAGGATTAGAGACAACAGAAAATGCCTGTTCTTCACTCACAGCTGTTGAAATGTTAGCACCCAAAAGAGTTGAAGCAGAAATGACAACACAGAGCAAACATAAGTGCTACTGTGTATTGCACATAGTCCTGATCCTACTATAAAGATGAATGATCTTTAATGGAGTATTTTTGTAATTATCTAACAGTTCTCCCAAGAGAAATGAATTTCACTGCACATTTGTGCGGCAGGTGTCTCAGAAAATAGGGATTGAACAAATCTGATTTTAGCTGTAGTGTCTAAAGCACAGTGTAAGACATCATGCAAAAAGGTGAATGATGTGACCTTTGATGGGGATTTTGCTAGGGTACGTAGTACAGGATCTGATCCCCAGTGCACTGATGTTCAGTAATTGGCATCTGAAGGCTTGAATCTCCTCTTACCCCAGTGTAACTCTGTTGACTTAATTGGAATTACTCCTTATTTTCACCGGTGTACGGGAGATCAGAATCAGGCCCGATATCTATGACACATGAAGATCAAGTCTTCAAAGCTTAATTAAACATACATTCCAACACTCCTGAGGCTGAATGAATATTTAGCATTTATGTAGGGATTTACATGTTCAAAGCACTGTAGAGATCTTAATAAAGTACTACTGAAAACACCCCAGTGAAGTAGGTGGGTAAGTATTATTAGAGCAAAGTGAGGCAGAGCGCTGCTGTAACTTGACCAAGGTCACCTGGTGAGTTAGTGACCGAGCTCAAATTAGAACTCGTAGCTTCCTGATTCCCATCCCTGTGCCAATTCCACTCATTTTCCTTTATAATGGTCTATTCATTTATACTCTGGACAATTCCACTGTAGACAGGGTGGGCAAAATACAGATCCCTCTTCTCACTGCATTTGTGAATGAAAGGTGCCCAAACTTCCAGCTTCCTGCTAAGTCCTCAGCCCTCCTTATTGCCATGAGATGAACGTCACACAGAACGGTTTAATCTCTCAGGATCTAATGTTGCCTGGTTGATCAGGAGAGTGTTAATAATATTGGCCTAATCCAATTAGACCCGTTCCGTGGTCCAACAGAGCAAAAGGCAGCAGCCCTACTTAGTAGAGGTTTCTTTCAAGTCCTTTTGCCTGCAGACGGAATGAGACGTGACGATAATGGATGACACGTTTGATCTGAGGCTGTTCTGTTCTCTGACTTTGCTAAGGCAGTTGAAGGGAAGAAAGTGGAAGTGGGCAGATCAAAGTACCTTTGTCCCTCTCCTATAACTCACTTCACTTCCCCCCGGACTTAACAGAAAGTATAGGTTCTAAATCACCTCACCATCCCAAACTTAATTAAAACTGCCAGCATCTAATTAAACCACTTCATTAAGTCCCACATTGATAGTAGGTAGAGAAAAGATAGAACAGGCTTAATTATTTAACACGACATAGGGGAAACAGACCAAACCAAAGCATGATAGCAGAATACCAGATCTGGTAGCATTGCTTATCTGGGGGCAGGACTTTCCCAAATGTACTTCCAGTTTCCTGCTATTCCCAAGCAAGGCCAGTGTTCCAAGGGTGGAAATGAGCAGCAAAGTGGTGATGTGCTTTGGGGAAGATTTTCTCTAGGTTCAGTCTTTAGTCCCTGATCCAGCGAAATGCTTAGGCTGGGATTTTCAAAGAAGTGAAATTCATCAAATTTCCATGGGCTTTGGGTGCTTCACATATGCAAGCAGTCAAACTGACTTCCAGCACACCTACGTTACCCGCCTGCTGCAAGAAGCCTAGGACCACTGGGATGCACTGATGCACTCTGGGAAGCTGCAGGGAAGTAGAGTGTGGTAGTGTGTACAGAAGTCACAGCAAAACCAGATAATCTATTGATCTGTTTCACAAAGTACCTGGAGTTCCCATTTCAAGACAGGTGAAGCAACAATAAAGATTGTGGGAAAGAGCAGCTAATTGCAGAGCAAGTAAAACAAGAGAGGAAAAGGAAATCGGGGCAGGTCTGTTGTTCTTGGCAACGCTTGTTTATTATCTGTACAAACATTAAAACTCCTTGAAATGGAATGTCATGAAATTCCCTCCAGCTTAGGTGGAATTTCCAAATATGTTAAAAGCAGTGCTTCTCAGCCAGGGGTACGCGTACCCCTGGGGGTACCATGAACTCATCTAGAGATTTGCCTAGTATTACCACAGACTACATAAAGAGCACCAACGAAATCAGTACAAACTAAAATTTCATACCGACAATGACTTGTTTGTACTGCTCTATGTACTACACGCTGAAATGTAAATACGATATTTATTTTCCAATTGATTTATTTTATAATTATATGGTAAAAATGAGAATGTGACTGAAAAATGGCTTACTATGAGCTGTGACACTTTTGTATTTTTCTGTCTGATTTTGTCAGCAAGTAGTTTTTAAGCGAGGTGAAACTGGGGATACACAAGACAAATCAGACTCCTGAAAGGGGGACAGTTGTCTGGAAAGATTGAGAGCCATTAGTTAAAAGCATCTGAGACAGTTAGAGCACAAGTCCCAGGCCAAAGGGGCTTTGGAAAATCCTACCCACCAGTGCTAGTAACGTAGGCCATGGTTTTCTTTGCAAATCAGGCCCTTCTGAGGTCTCAAATTGGGACCCCAAAAATAGACACCCCCCCCCAAATTAGTGTCTTTGGAAAATCTTGGTCTTATTAATTACATCTATGGAAACTCAGTGTCTGTCTCTATCTATCCCCATGTACATTTCTCTATCTAGCTCTTTATCTGAGGTTTGTTAGAAATGGGCTGATCCCACACTTCAGAATGGAACAAATCCCCTGACCTCTTTCAACTCCCAGAAATCCAAATTCCGATCCAGATCTGAATTTTGCAGTTGGACCCTGTATCCAATAGGGATGGCTGCATTGAAGTCAGTAGCAAAACTCCCTTGATTTCAGTGGGGCATCTCACTCCAGATGTGAATAGCCCTGAATTTTGGAGTATGGGGAATGTTGCTTAAACTTGTTCAGTCTATAGGTAACTAGATAGGGAGATAATAAAAAATAGAGATAATAGCTAGATGATTATAATCTGTCCTTCACGTCTATCTCTTACCTATTTTCTCGATTTTCTCTCTGTGTTTTAACTTATCTGGACAAATTCTCATGTATGAACTAGAGCTGTAGTCCTAAGTGATCCATGGGCCGGCATTCTACTAGTAAGATGAATGGCAAAGTCTTGTCAATAAATCCATGAAGACCCAAAGCCCAATGATGAACATTCAGAGGGAAAAAGCAATGGTTAATATCTTCAAAATAGGCCCCAGAGCCTTAGAGTACAGAGAGAGAGCAAAGCAACAGTGACCCTTGTTAATCTTTTTATTGGCTCGAGCAGCTATTGGCACCTTTCGTCAGCCTAGAATTTGCAAGCCTTCCGGGAGCAATGATTGCACAGTCAGGGGTCTCTTTAAAAAAACCCACAAACCTTTCACTCCTAAAATGGGACCATTCTTCCAAATGAAAATTGACATTTTCGTTTGAACTTCACGACCTCTAGTAATCACACTAATGGCCGTGGCTGGGTGGAAGAGGGGGAGTTGGCTGTCTCAGGACTGCTGGGCCTGTACAGATTCCTAAAGGCGAGGCTGGGAAGGAGGATTTGAGAGGTTGCTAACGTGCTCTAACTGGCCAAGGCAGTGTGCCTTATTTCTGGATGAAGTAGAGAAGCTCCCCCAGCCTTTCTTCTGAGTCAGACTTGATCAGGGATATTGGCAAAGGGGTTGGGAAAGCCATCGCTGCAAGTTCTCTCCCTCCATCCATCCATCCATCCGTGCCGAGCCGTAAAAGCTAACGAGTAGCGCATAGATCTGTCTGGTTAGCAGACCGTGTCAGGAGCGGGCAGCTGGCAGCAGCTTTCCGAGGCAGATGCCCTGCATTCATTCGAAGGTGTAGGGAGGGAAAACATAGGGGTCTGGAACCTGCATTCTTATTCTCTCAGGCCAAAGGCAATACTCTTGCTAGGCAGCTCCAGTTCTGGTGCCAGCAAAGGTCCTTTTTATGGCCACGTGGATGTCAGCAATATCATCTTTCTCTTCAGTCTCTCTGATTAGGTCTCCAATCCCTGCTCCTCTCATCTTCTCCCCATCCAGCTCTCTGTGTTCTCCCAAACCTCTGTGAGAACCAGCCAGGCAAGGCCCCAATCTATCTCAGACCAAACACACATACAGCAACATGCGGCTGTCCATGAATACTCCGTGTGTGCGGTGGGAACTGGGGGACAGGGCTATCCCAAATCTTTTACTCTCTACTGGTTACCAACCTGACATTGGATTGTTTGTTTTTTAATTTTTGGCCTCTGAAATTGTACACCTCAGTCCAGTCCCTCGGCACAGTGAAGCCAAAATCAGATGCTCAATTGCGGCCTCTCTGAGGGTAAAATTTGGGACTAGTGGGGAGTTTATGGGCATAGAATCCTAATGGTGGCAAAATACCCAAACCTGATAAAGCTAAATCCTTGTCTACCCAGGGGATTTGACCCAATTCCAGCTGTTGGTGGCCAGCCACTGGGTCAGCTGCAATGGTGCAAACCCTACAGCAGGGGTAGGCAACCTATGGCATGCGTGCCGAAGGCAGCACGCGAGCTGATTTTCAGTGGCACTCACACTGCCTGGGTCCTGGCCACCAGTCCAGGGGGCTCTGCATTTTAATTTAATTTTAAATGAAGCTTCTTAAACAATTTAAAAACCTTATTTACTTTACATACAACAATAGTTTAGTTATATATTATAGTCTTATAGAAAGAGACCTTCTAAAAACGTTAACATGTATTACTGGCAGGTGAAACCTTAAATTAGAGTGAATAAATGAAGACTTGGCACACCACTTCTGAAAGGTTGCTGACCCCTGCTCTAGAGTAAACAGACCATGCTGCTATAAGTCACTATTTGGTGCAGTTTACCATAGTTTCCAGCACGGATAAGCTCCATTTATGCAAATTGCAGTTCATATTGTTTTAACCTAACTACACTAGTGGCTGGCACTGGGGGCAGCTAGACCAGTGGCCTTCTCATGGATGGTTGAAATCCTCAGTGTAGAGCTAGAGTGCCAATGTGGTCCAATGGACAGGGTACCAGCTTGGGATACAGGAGGACTCGCTTCTAGGTCTGGCTTTACTGATGACTTGGTAACATCGGACAAACCACTTCAGCCTGTTTCCCCATCTGTACAATGGGTACAATTGTACCTTCCTTTGTGAGATCTAGACATGAAAGGAGCTAGATATTATTACAGGGTAGATGTAAGAGCACTTTGAGAGAAAGACCAGAGACCAAAAGTCTGAGAAGTTTCTCCTTGGCTCAGAGACAAAACTCTGATAAGAAAAGGGACGTCACAGCTGCAGGTGTTGATACTGTGCAGTGCCTTACATTTAAAATGTAAAATATTAAAGTCTCTAAACTGGGAAGCAATATGGTCTGATAACAAGAGCAGGGGACTGGAAGTCAGGACTCCTGGGTTGAATAGTCCCAATTCTGGGACTGATTAACTTTGTGACCTTGTTTGTAAAAGTACTTTGAATTCCCTGGATGAAAAGTTCTATAGAAGTGCAAAGTATTATTGTTATTGGGGAGTTTATATGTTTCAAATGAGTAACCAGATGCGCTCCAAATGAAGTGAATTGTGCAACCAGTTAATAATATAACTCCTTCAATATATACTTTGCACAATGTCTGCCGTTCCAAGAATCCTCTCAACATCTTATCTTACAATAAGAGAGAAATATCCTGGGCCCAGTACTTTTACATTTTCAGAATAATCAGGTTAAAGGAAAAGTTCTTCATTCTTCCAATTTACACAAACCTACCACACATCAGAAGCCCCCGTCAATCAATCCCTTTAATACAAAGAACTGATTTTTAAGTAGTATTGAATAAATTTAAATGAAGTTGCTGCTGTCTAGAGGTGTTATGCATTGCTTCTTAAACCAGTTCCACTAAATCTCCTGATGGACAGCTGCAAAAGCACATGACTCCTTCAGGAGAACTTGCAATTAAGCTTACATGAAGACACGTCCTTCCTTCTATTAGAGTGAGAGGAAGGAGGGTCTTGTGGGTAAAGCACTGCACTGGGATTCTGGAGATCAGGACTCAATTCCTAGCTCTGCCTTTCTGTGCTGAGGAAGTCACTTAATCTCTCTATCCCTCAGTTCCCAACAGGGGCTAATAGTAAGGGCTTTCGTCTGTCTTGTCTATATAGAATGTAAGCTCTCTGGGGCAGTGACTGTCTCTCACTAGGTGCATGGAGGCTAGCTGGGGTCTTTAGGTGCTGGTGAATACAATTAAATAATAGCATCCAAAGAAAGGGAAACCAGGAGTACAGGGTTATGGAACAAATTCTCTCTTGAGGGTACTACATTCCAAACAGTGCTCTCCCGCAGGAAGCATGGCTTTAAGGATCTGGCCTAGTATTAATTATTGACTCAGTCTGAGAAAAGGACCATCACTATGGCCTGCATAGAAATGAAGCAAGGCTGACAAAACAAACCCTCCCTTCCTTGCCATTGGCCTCACCACACCGCTTGCATATTAAGTCTGGGTGGGCTGGCTGGTCTCAGGAATGCCCTGCTCAGCATGGGGTTTCCTAAAACCAATCCATTCTCCATATCTCAGCAGCATAGGAGAACCTCCCTAACGGACCTTGTTAGGTTTCACCTTCTTTTATATGAGCCAGACGAATTCAGAGGAAATGGTGGTGTTTTGCTGCACTCAGAGCAAGCTAATCAGAGATGGGCCTCGGATCTGGATCGAACCTTTCCCAGAATCTGGGGCGGTCCTGATCCGGGGTTTGGATGGAGTTCATCTGAGCCTTCAACCCCATGATATGTCAATTGTTTCTGTCGACCTAATGTCATACAGAGAAATGTATTGTACAAAACCCTCTAGTTTCAGATAACGGGCAAAATTCTGGTGGTGTAAGCAGCTGGAAGGAACTCCAGTGACTTCAATGAAGCTGCATTCATGCTAGCTCTGAAGTTAGCCCATTGTGTGGGAAGCAGGGTTGGCTAGTAGTCAGAACACAGAACTAGCTCCTAAACACCCAGGTCTTAGTTGCAGACAGTTCCTCCATGCCACTTAGGGCCAGATTCTTATGGGAGATGGGGGACAACTCATGCAGTACAATGCTGCTAAACCAGAGTGATGGCACCAGATTCTGACCCTTAACCTCTCTCTGCTTCCTCTTCACTAGTTGTAAAATGGGGCTAACCCTTAGTTTTGTACGAGCACTTTGAGATCTTCAGATCTAAGTGCAAATGATTATGATTTTTAGTGTATTATTGTAGATGTGTCAGGAATAGGCTGTAGCGAAAGATGCAAGATGGTTATTTTATTATTATTTTTAAATACCTCATTTAGTAGGTTAATATTCTGTGTTATTTTAGGCAGCTTTTTCCATACATCTGCCACCCAAGCCTGTACAGATGTTTTAGGATTCTTTAATCCTGACAAAGGACTTAGTGTTAAGGAAAAATAGGTTACATAAAGATTCTTATCTCCTTAAGAAATAAAGCATGTTTTGTGCATATTGTACACAAAACAAGACTAAAATAGAGACAGAATATTCTGGGGCCACTTACCGGATGTCCCCATGCGAGGGCCTTCCTTTTTTTGTTTGTATAAAGGTCTCTTTGCCAATGTTACAAACATGACTGATGCACAAATTCGGGAGAATAGTGAGTGGTCTGTCACCACTCTGAGAATAGAGAAAATGGGCCAAATGTGACAGATAAGTTGCTAGCAATAAATATTTGGATCAGTTCTACTTATTGGGCCAGATCCTTGGCTGGGATAAATTGATACAGCTCCATTGACGTCAATGGAATTATGCTGATTTACACCCACTAAGGATCTAACCCCGAATGTTTAACAAAAGAGAAAAAATAACACTGCTATGGCACTTTTGGGGGGCTTGTTTTTCACAGCAGCTGAATGTCTATTAGCTTCAATGCATGCAGTGTAGTTGTAGCTGTGTCAGTCCCGGGATATTAGAGAGACAAGGTGGGTGAGGGAATATCTTTTATTGAACCAACTTCTGTTGGTGAGAGAGACAAGCTTTCGAGCCACATAGAGCTCTTCTTCAGGTCTGGGAGTACCTCTCCCAAAGCTTGTGTCTCTCACCAATAGAAGTTGGTCCAATAAAAGATATTCCCTCACCCACCTTGTGTCTCTATTGGCTTTGGTGGAAGTTATGGGTGTGTATTTGAGGAATGAATTTATTCCTAACTAATCAACCCCCCACAATATCTTCATAAGACAAAAGATATTATCTCTGTGTTATTGGGGGGGGTAAACTGAGGCATGGACAGGTTGAGTGGCTTGCCCAAAGCAAACTCAGCAAGTTAACGATGGAGCTGAGAATAGAATCCCAGAGTCCTGACAACACTTCTTCCCAACTGAATAGTTTTATCTAACAGCAGCCAGCAATATTACCAGCTGCAACACAGAATGGATGAATAATTAAGCCCATATGACAATAGACCTGACAACAGATAATGTAACATTAAATGGAACCATCGGGTTTCCCAGTTCTGAGTGCTACTTTCCTCCCGCAGAACAGAATACCGTTTCAAAACATAAACCTCTTCTGCTAGCAGCTCGTACTCCCAAATTACAGCCACGCTCCCTGGGAAGAAGGGCCTCTCGTTAGTTCTTGCTTGTTGTGAAATATGGCAGTGAGTGCAGGCACAGAAAGGAGGAGGGGTTGGTATGTAATCATAGGTGCTACCCGGCAGGCACATATTGAGACGGTTAGACAGACGACTTATTTTAAGACTTTAATAATCAAGGATATCCAAGGCTTTGTCCCGTCCCATGATCTGCTCTGCTACAGATGCTGTGGGACATTTTAATCTAGCCAGTGACCTCGGATGCATCTCGAGTCCAGCTGAAGGAAACAATGGCAATCTTACGGGTGTGCCGCATATGCGGGAAGTATGCTTCCTGTCTGCAGCTGGGCTGCAGATGATTGGATTTTCTCTCACAGTTGAGCCATCAGAATCTCTTCAGAGAAACAACGAAGCAGGTGTTCCTTCCAGTGAGGAAACAAGCAAATGGAGAGGGAGTCAGGATTTCCCAGTCTCCGGGGAACAGGCCTGGAGAGACCAACAGAGAAGCCAAGAGAAAAAATGTGAGGGTGCTAGTGTATTAGAGTGAGAGGAAGTGAGAGGAGATCCTGAGGAATGGACATTTCCTGGTAGTGGAAGGATATCTCCAGTTCGACCATTGTGCTCAATAGAGATGAGCCTAGGCCAGAAAATTCTGGGGACCAGATTTGGAAATACATCCTCCCGCCCCTGCAAAGTTAAAGGGTGCCCAGATTCAGGAGTGGGGTTCGTTTAGGCCCATATCTACATTCCCTGCCGTATATAAGCAACATATGAAATGTGGATCTGTGTCGCTAATGTACTCCTCTCTCTATAAATATGTCCTTATGATTTATCTTTCATTTACCCTTAACAGGCCTAGTTCTCAGAACGCGGCTTTTTAATAATAAAGTGCAGGACAGGTCTGTCGCATCTTACGCTGGGGTTAGGTTCCGTAGTCAGCGCGTAAAGCGAAAATCGCGTATAGTCAAAATTACATTGAGTGTAATGGCGGGCGGAATCGCCCGCACTACAGGTACAGTATTAAAATTGTTATTTTTCTCTTTTGTTTTTGTTTTTGCCGACCACGTAAAGCTGAAATCGCGCATGTTAAATGCGCAGAAGATGCGACAGACCTGTATATCAGAGGCACCCGAATTCTGCTGAGGTTTTAGTTCAAAGGCTGTGCAGGGGTGGCATATGCTAAGTCAGATGAACAGGTAACAGAGAAAGGGTTTGACAACATACTCCTTGGTGCTCCTATTCCTTCTCCCACTGGGCATATTGTATTTTGAACAAAGCACCAACCCTGGAGATAAATGACAAAGAGGATAGGAGCTAGCAACTCAACAATGTTATGTTCTGGCCAAGAACGGGATTTACGTATCTCTCTAGCATCATTATATTAATAATTTATTTATTATTATTATTTATTTGATTGTTCCAGTCATGTCCAGGCACCAACTGTGTTCAGGCCTCCTTTGAGCAAGGTGCTGCACATACACATAACAAGAGACAGTCCTTGTCCCGAAGAGCTTACAATTTAAATAGATGAGACAAAGGATGGAGAAGAGGAATGATTATTATCCCCATTTTACAGATGGAGAACTGAGGTCCAGAGAGAGTAAGCAGCTTGCCCAAGGTCACACAGCGAGTGAATTGAATCCAGATTCCCTGAGTCTGAGTCCAATAGCTTACCCACAAGACCATCTTTCCTCAGCTAGTGGTAGTTTCAAGGCACCTATTATTCTGCTACCTAAACTTCCTCCATAAAATCAATCACATGATTTGGATTCAGGTATTTTGCTTGGAACATGAATTTTACTTGGTAACTGCCCCGACTGATGAGTTTTATCTTGGCTTGTTGAGGGCAGCAAAGGTCACCCCAATCTATACTGCTCTTTCAACAATGAATTGTTAGCGGCCCAGGATTGACGTACAGTATTTCATCCTGTAAAATTGACAAACTCCTCACATTTTTGTGACTCCCTGATTGATCCAGCCCCGTGTAAATTACAGAAAGGAGTCACGAGCCTCCTGCGCCTGATGCAGACCATCAAACGAGCACAGGCTCTTGCTGCTTTAATTAAAACTTCGTTTAATTAAAAACCTTGAAAGCTTTATTAGACTCAGTAATTGATTTCATTTTCCTGTGGAATTCTATTACAAAATACTTCCAGCTCCCTCGCTTCTGAAGCCCAGCACCAAGAAAACTCCCCACTCTGAGCATCTACTCTTCCTTTTCGAAGGCGTGTTGTTTAGAACAGTGATCTCCAAACTTTTTTGATCGCGCACCCCATCAGTAAAAAATTTTTGAGCCGGCACCCCCTGCTCCTGGCTGAACTGTTGAAGCAGAAAAAAGACTCCCGGCCGAACTGCCGAGGGAGGGGGGGAAAAAGCGGCACTGCTCTGGCGGCGCTCCTCCTGTCGCGCACCCCGAAGGATCCTCTTGCACACACCCCTGGGGTACGTGCACCCCACTTTGGAGACCACTGGCTTAGAGTGCAATCAAATGAATAATTGGCCAGCAAAGTCCAAGAGCCCACAAGGTATATGACAGGCAATTCCTGACTATAAAAGAGACCTGCTTCAAAACTTTCATTCATTTAAAATCCAGAGCGTTCCCCTCATTGAGCTAGCTGTGTGGGCCACCAGAGTCCTCGCATTTTCACACATTATTCTGGCAATGTCCTGGCTGATCACATATACGCACCATGGCTCTATAAATGAATGAATTTATCCGAGTCACCTTTTGAAGTGAATGAACTCAGACATAGGCTTATTCCCAGAACGATGAAGACCACAAAGATTACTTATCTGTTCGGAGTGGCTGGCTGGCTTCATTATTGACCTTCATGTGTTGAGCATGATGGACCAGTCTTTGCCTGGGTTGGCCAATGGAGTCAATGGACTGGAACTTGATTTGAGGTACCCCATAGATTTCAGTTTCAGTTTTCATTTCATTCATGGCTTGAGGAGTTTTATAGGATTTCCATAAAGGTGCTGAGTCTGCATGATCTGGGCGTGCAGGGCCCTTCTCTTGATGTGGAGCAACCGAGGCCTATACTCAAGGAGCCTGCCAAGGATAAGAAGCCCATCTCCCCACCCTGAGAGACCCGAGATGGGTTTATCCCTGAGCTTTCTCTTTATGGGGAATGGTCCTTGAGGATGTTTCAGATGAGCCAGTGAGCTGTGCTCCTCTCTGCTGCCAGTGGATGAGCTCCTCTGTCCAGGTGGGTGAACAGCAGCCAGAAGTTTCCTTTCTGCTTTTACATGCTAAGCAGGGCTTGTGCTGGGACAATATTTGGATGGGAGCCCTCCAAAGAGCACATACTCTGGTGCTTTCACCAGAAAATGATGGTGATGTTTAGTGAGTGGCCATTTCTCTAGTGAAATAGATTCCAGTTCACCATGTGCCTAACTTTAACTCATTAAAGTCAATGGGACTGCTCACAGAATTACAGTTAGCTTCTCCTTAAGTACCTTGCTGAATCTGGACCTTCAGGTTCAACCAGTGTCCCAGCAAGATGTTAGGTGGCTCTGTGCTGCTGAATCTAGTGTCTTTTGGATGAGATCCAGAACCACGGATTCCATAGTGCTTTCGGAAGGAGCAGAGAGGTGCGTACCTTGGCATTCAAGGCAAATATTGTGATGCTTTAATCTTCTGTCTCCCTATACAATGCTGCAGTTTCAAGAGGATTTGCTGCTTGCTGCTTTAACTAATGTGTAGTGTTGCTGGGCACAGTTACAGCTGCCATACTTCACCACAGCAAAGGTTGCATTTGCATGGTAGGTAAAACGGTTCCTGAGAAGAGTTTAGAAATAAAATGCTTTGACATGCTTTAGGATGAAAGGTGCTGTGGAAAGGTCAGAGATTGCTATTCTTCATAGGGGCTGTATTAGCTGGATACTGTAAAGTCTCATTATGCCCCACCATTCAGCAAAGCACTTAAGCATGTGCTTAAGTGCCATTGTCCGTGGGATTTAATCATGTGCTCCGGATACAGCCAGTTATTTAAGGTTGCGCATAGCTTTAAGCATGTGAGCACTCAGGGGCTTAAAGTTAAGCATGTGCTTTGCTGAACCCATGCCTAGTTGTAAAACCTTGCCCCAGGCCCTAGCTTCCCCCTGGCACTAGCTAGCTAATGCTTTAGACTCTGTCAGTGAGATGCTTGGCAATATAAGCTTCCTGGCCAGGACGACAGGAATCAAACGGGTAAAATAAGAATAATAAAAATAAATAAATAAAGAACCACCCAGCGCACAATGATTGTTTGATCTATATTTATTTCATAACATCCAGAATTAATAGGATACAGGAGTCAAAGCAACCATGGCAACTGAATGCAGAAAGGGGTGTCCTTGTAAATAAGTGAATTCATAAATAACTCACAAGTGCCGATATAAAAAGTCAAGGGAACCTAATGCAATGCTAATGCAATTCAAGTTTTCCCTTTTTTACATGCAGTATTATAATATTAGGTATGCTGTGGTTTGCTCTGTGCTACAAGTGTCAGTCCTAAGATAATAGAACTTGCTAATTGTAACTTGAGCTGGGGGGATGATTGATTGAGGGCTTTGGGGTTTTTGTCTTCTCCAAGCTCTCGCTAACAAAAATGTTGCATCTTAAGAGTTGATCAGCTGTGAACAATTGCAATGAAATAAGTTTGGCTCGGATGAGTAAACCTTCCATTGCCGTGTTTTTAAAATGAGGATGTTATACCAGAAAGGGCATTTACAATCTGCAAGCAGGAATCTGCCTGAAGTACCTCAAATAATGAACTGAGACAACTGAAGGTTGCTGTTTCAGCAGCATGGTGCTTTCTCTCATATGATTTGGTGGTTTGGTTATGTTAATCTATCATTACATCTCTCTCTTTTGTTTGGATCAACAAGGACTTAGAGCTTCAATAACCAGAGAGATGCTTGTGGCATGTGTCCAGCTATCGCGGTCAGACTGTCTAGTGGTAAGTACAGGAGTGTCAAGTCTCACCCTGTGTAAAACTGTGTTTTCCCTTCACATGGGTATGTGCAGTCACTTCTATCAGTCTTCATCCATGTAAGGCTTGCTGAGCCCTGGCATTTGCTTTGAGTGTTAAGTTCAACAAATCCCACATCAAAACTCGGCCCAAAATGTTACTTTTAATCTGATTTTATGGCAAAATGTGGTAAAACTGTGAATGTGTAATTTCCAGTTAGAGACAGGCCTGAGCATATACCTGGAGCCAAACACCCTGAAAGCATGGGCAGTTTGAACGCCTCACTCAAAGTTATAAATGGTACTTGTCTTTATATTGGGCCAAATCAGCACCCCAGAGGTGGACACCCTAACCTTTGGGGGGTATAAGTGCAGAGTCAGGCCTAGCAACTTGGGTGCCAAACCATAAAATCAGTCTCACTTCTTTTCAAACCGGCCCCAGGTTTGGTGTGAAGATTCATGCACCTTCCAATGAGCCTGCTTTGAGTTCTGAGTGTGTAACAAAACCCCGGGGTTCAAGGTAACGTTGCATATGTTTCATGCAGCTCAACTCAGGACACCTGGGTTCTATTCCCTGTCTCTTCATAGCAAATCATTTAACATCTCTGAGTCTGTATCCCTATCTATACAATGAGCATAATAACTACCTACTCCATGTGCAAAGCATTTGAGATCCTAAGATCATAGGTCCTGTATAAAATAATACTTACACTTGCAGACTGATTTTCAAAGGTGTCTAAGGGATTTGGGCACCTAACTTCAACCTACATTCATTGGGCATCTCACTCCCTTCGGTTTCTTTGGAAAACCCAACAGCACAGCATAACTGAAAAAATAGCTTTTTTTTTTAAACCAATTTCAGATTTTTTTTTATTCTAGTATGATGCACAATCCCACAGTCCTTGTGGGGGCTGAATGGAAGTGTTTGAAATAAAACGGTTATTTCTTACAGGTCTGTTGCATCTTACGCGCATTTAACATGCACGGATTCAGCTTTACGCAGTCGGCAAAAACAAAAACCAAAAAAAAGAGAAAAATAACAATTTTAATACTGTTCCTGTAGTGTGGGCGATTCCGCCCGCCATTACACTCAATGTAATTATGACTATACGCGATTTTTGCTTTACACGCGGAACATAACCCCAGCGTAAGATGAGACAGACCTGTATTTGCAGAACTGCATCCAAGCTGCAATGTTTGTATCTGGATCCAAACTTTCCCAGAATTTGGAGGCGTTCAGAATCTGGGGTTTTAGACCAGATCTAACTACAGGTCAGGTTTCAGGACAGAGTAAATATTCTCTGCCCAGTTATAAATCCCTGAAAAACTGGGTTAGTAGTGCAAACATTGACATAGTCTTAGCAGCTGAGGTTTAGCATTTAGGGATCCTGTATTGGCTCTCCCATGGGAGTAAATTTACCTATGTGGGTCATTCTACTAAATTCACCTACATTACTTGTCAGTAAAGTTGTACATGTGCTTGTGTTTGCAGGATTCAGCCATTGGTATTAAACATAAGTACATTTGGAGAAGTTTTTGTCTGATAAATTGGCCCACTGGATCTTCTATTTCTTTTTTTGGGACCACTTTTATTGTAGGACTTTGAGTATAATGAGGCTGCTAAAATGTTTTTCCCCCCCATACAGATGTTCTGTGTGTAAATAAAGTCAAAGAGACTCTGAAATATGTTAAGTGACAGAACTTGCCATGTATGTCCCACTATACGAGAGAGACAACGCCAGGATCCTGGGCCAAGGGAGGTGGGGCTAGTGCAGAAGCTCAGTTGGCAGGAACAACCTGCAGGGTTCGGAGTCAGTATCAGGGTCAATTAGGGTGACCAGATGTCCTGATTTTATTGGGACAGTCCCGATTTTTGGGTCGTCTTCTTCTTATATAGGCTCCTATTACCCCCCCACCCCCCGTCCCGATTTTTCACACTTGCTGTCTGGTCACCCTAGGGTCAATAGTCAGGCTGAGAGTTAAGCTGAATGGCAGAGCTGGAGACAGGTTGGGGATCAGGCTAGGGTGACCAGATAGAAAGTATGAAAAATCAGGAGAGTATAGGAGGTAATAGGTGCCTATATAAGAAAAAGCCCCAAATATTGGGACTGTCCCTATAAAATTGGGACATCTAATCACCCTAGATCAGGCTGAGGGTCAAGACCAAGTATCAGGGTCTGAATGGGTGTCCTAGGGTTTGACCCAGGAGTTCAGGAACAGGGACTACAGGGTGATCACGACAGCTAGTTACTCAACTGCATGGCTACCTGGACCCTTCCTGGAACGCCCCTTGGGTTTATACCAGGTGGGGAGCAAATCAGGCACCATGAGGCTGCTGTCTGTCAAACCCCTGGAGGTGGGACTTCCTGTGGCCTATGTCCGCAGCGGGTTGTGGGTCGGGGACCACAAGCTGGTTACAGTTGTGGCTGGGTGGTGGATGCTGCCTGGCAACGCTGCAGACTGGGGTCAAGATCTGCTGCACTTTACAGACAAGATTGGTGAAGTCATAACTGGCATTGGATCAACTTCCGCTGGTGAAAGAGAGAAGTTTTCAAGCTCCAAAGGTAGTCCAATAAAAGAGAGCACCTCACCCGGCTTGTCTCTCAGAAATGTATTTGGTAAGGTTCCTTACACCAAGCCGCATAGCGTTTTCCTAAGCTGCAGGTTGAATTCTGCCTGTAGCCAGTGCAGATTTCACCTGTGTAGACAAAATGTAGCCTGCCAAAGGGGCCAAGGATTAAAAATAATTTTCCCAGCAAGAGCCACGGGAGGGCTCTTTTCACCTTCCTAATATTATGCCTCTGCAAGTGACCAGTATGCGATGTTGTAACAATCAGGGTTTAGCACAGTGGTGCTCAAACTTTTGTACAGTTGACCCCTTTCACACAGACAGCCTGTGAGTGCAATCCCCCGCTTATAAATTAAAACACATTTTAAAATATTTAACACTATTAGAAATGCTGGAAGTGAAGCGGGGGTGGGGTGGAGGCTGACAGCTCGTGACCCCCACGTAATAACCTCATGACCCCCTAACGGGTCACAACCCCCAGTTTGAGAACCCCTGCAAATCTAAGTTGATTTCTTAAGCCTTGCCTTATATGTATGGAAAAGGGAACAAACTGAAAGCAATATATGTTGACAGAAAAGAGAGACAGAGGTTGAGTTTGTATAAATAAAGAGGACTACTGATGTGGCCCAAACACTATGCTCCAGTTGAAATCTGCAGGTTAGGAGGATCCTGGAACAAGCAGAAAGCACCCAAATGGGGGCAGCAGAAGTGATGTTGAACCGCTGGCTGTGATACTGAGGGGATGGTCCATGCGGTCCACCATGCTTTTGGGGATTGCTCACAAGAAGCGAGGCTGGAGGGTAAGATACTCTCTGGGAAGGCTGACAGGCCTCCACTCTGCTCCAGAGACTCCATCCTTGGTCTAGGAACTGGGAGGAGACTCAGAGCTGTCCACGCTTCAACATGCACGGTGAGGACACTAGACCAGCGAGGGTTCTGGCATGCTGAAATGTAAGATATAAGGTTCCTGCTGTGTTTTTCTTCCCTTTTCTCCCCCACTATCTTCCTCCTGTCCTCCCTCTTTCTCGGCTTCTGTCGTGATCTCAAAATCAACAACACTGCACAGCACCAGCACTGTGGGTTGAGGCAGCCACTCCCCTGGCTGAGGAAGGCCAGTGATGAAGGGACAAATCAGATGGAGACCAGTCAGATGGATCTCCGGATCAGGGAAGCAAGACAGGGCTCAGAGATGCACCAGTTTGTGATCAACCTACCTGCATCAATTCCCACGAACAGCAAACAGAATGGCGAATTCCCCCACCTTTGCTACCCAATTCCCTCGTCTCCCTTGTGTCCGTCTCTGTCTGTCAAAAGAAAGAATAACCTTAAACAAGGGACTCTGAGTTAAAGATCCAACAACAGTATTAACCTGTTCTCTTCCCCAAAAAGGACTGTTTAATAAACAAGGGTCTTGAATTAATATCCACTCTCTAAAGAACTTTGCCAAGCCTTGGATACGATGGTCTGGAACCCCTTTGTCCTTAACCTCGAATGTTTCATGCAGAGTTTTCCTTTCTTCCGTCTTTTATGTTTAACAAACATTTAGACTCTTGCAAGAATTTTGCAGCATGTTCACCAAAGTGACTGAACAAATTAAGGTCTCAGTGCTCACAACCCCTCCCCCCCCGAACCATGTTTAACTGCTTACTGCTTTCAGCAACCTCTTCACTACATAGCCCCATTTTTAATCTGTGTTGGCAGAGCACGCTCAGCCTAGAATGGAACATCTTTTTGGCAGGAGCACCCCCTGGTGGCTCAATGTTAGAATGTCTTCTAACCATATAATTTCCATAAAGTATTGCACATTTCAAGGGACTTCATTTTTTAAATAATTATGTCTTACATATATGGTAGTGCAGCCTCTTGAAAATATTTACGGCATGGGTAACATAAAGATCATGATCTTGGAGAAGTCAAAAGGGGAGAAACTTATATATGGAGGGAGAACTTCTGTCAAAAGTCATTGGTAGGGTATTTGTTCTGCAGTTCCGATACCCAGGAACAAACGCAAATGTGGCCTACTGATAGCAAATGGACCAAAACCCAGGATTCCAACAACACCAGGTTTGAGAAACCAAACTGCATCTAGATAGAAATTTTGGAATTAGCCCCAACTCTCTAATGGTTTGAACTATAATGAATTGAAAATATCAGACCCAAATACTCCCAAACTTTTCTATTCTATTCTCTATAAGTTCTTACCATCTTCATCCCCATAGTATCTGAGAGCCTCCAGCAATGCTTTAACCAGTGTGACAAACATCTGCCATGTTTTGTTTGTTCACTCATCCTCTCCCCAGGGGGAGAAGCACGTACAGTGAAGCATCTTGTTTTGGTAGTTGAATGTTTGGATATCTGGACCTGAATTTCGCAGCTTGGAACCATCTCTCTTAACAACCTGAGCAAAACACCTGGAATCAGAAACCTCTCAATTCTAATCCCAGCTCAGCCACTGATCCACTGTGTAGCCTTGGGTAACTCACTTCATCATTCCCTGCCTCAGTTTCCTTAGCTGTAAAGTGGAAATAGCAACATCAGCCTATCTGGATTCATTAGTTAATGAGCTAAATTCACTGCTGGCTTGAGCACAACTTCACTGACTTAGCTAAGTTACGCTGGTTTCTGCCAACAGTGAGCTGGGTCTGAAGCTTGTTAAATGCTTTTGGAGATGCAATGTACATGCTAAATTCTGTATTACTGATAAAATAACAGTGACCTTTCACACCAATGGACAAACAAACTTCAGTCAATGCAAAGTAGGGTTGAAAGAAAATGTTTCCATGACAATTTTTTTCAGTGGCAAATAGCTTGTCAAATGAAATTTAAAAGCCATTTTGTTTTTTTATTTCATTTGAAAATTTTCAGCAAAAAACAAACAAAAAGTTCAAACTAAACTGTTCCAAATTTTAGTTTGGGTTTGCTCCTTCCCGCCCCCATTTTATCCTCCTTTTTCCCACTGGAAAAGTTTTGTTGTCAAAAAAAATCTTGTTTGTTTTTTAGTTTGGGTTTTTTGTTTTGTCGGAAATAATTTTTTTTTTCAAATTTTCCCGGGAGAAAAATAAATTCACTTTTTTGCCCAGCCCTAATCAAAAGTCTCCTTCCAGGATTCCTGAGATGCTGCAACCTCCGGTGCTGAAAATGATGCTACCATGTGCAATAACGGCAAGAGGTAAGAGTGAGCACTGACTGATGCTCTCTCATAATGATGCTTAAGAAATATGGGCATATCCTGATTTCTATTGATCTCAGGAAAATTAATGCTATCTCTAAATTTGACATTTATCCAATGCAGAGTAGATGACCTTATTGATTAGTTTTGGGTGGGGGAGAATCAGAGCATCCTTAGATTTTAACTCTTGTGGAAATGCATCTTTTGCAATCCCAGGAGGTTTGTTCTGGCTCTCTTACCAGTCTCTTTATTTTGCAAGGGGTCCTGCCCCTTTCCAACGGTGACTGGACTAAGCCTTGAAAAGCAGGATGCGCCATAGCATGATGTGGTGACACCCCACAGATCCACTAGAAAACCTCAAAATCTGACACACCAAAGCCAGGACTTGTGGTTTATCTCCACCAGGTATAGCTGATGGGAAGGAAACCATATTTGGCTTTGTACATTTGAAAGCAACCATGTGGTTCTAAATGTCTACCATTCGAACACCTGAAGTACAGAGGGAGTATTCCCTGGAGGTGAAGGCTAGAATCAACTTGAATATCTCGGTATCTGGGTTTGTGTTTCTCACTGGCTGTTTTTGCTACAGGGAGACATTTATGAGGACAAAATAAAGTGAGATCTGGTCTCATCATGAATATTTGCACCATTTAGGGGTTAAAACCATCTGAGAGGATCAGATCTCATGTTATTTCATCTCTATAAGTGACTCCTAATGTGTTCCTTAATTATCATCATTATTTAGCTGCTGCTGCTGCTTATGGTGGTGGTGATGATGATGATGATTTATTTGAGTTCCATTAGCATCTCTGAGCCATGGACCAGGACCCTATTGTGCTGGGTACTGGATAAGCACAGAACAAAAAGATCGTCCCTGCCTCGAAGTGTTTCCTGTGTAAGCACCAGCACCACGCTGGGCGTGCTCCCTTAGGCGTTACAAAACATGTGAAAAATGTAAACACAGATAGGAATACTGGAAACACCAATGCAAGTGTGTAACACCCTGGACATCCCTACTAGTGCAGATGGGGGGAGGCACCAGGTGTCAAATCCGAGTTCTGCCACTGATTCATTGTGCAAGTTCATTTTGCCAAGCTGGCATTCAGAGGGCATCTTCGAAATGGATTAAACCAGGGGCACAAGAGCAGTTCCTTTGCAGGGTTCAGGGAAGCTGAATTAATGAATGGATGAGGAGTGAATGGAGACCCTCTGATGAAAGGTGCTTTAAAGCATTGAAGTATTATTGCTAGGTGTTCTTTTGGAGGAGCCTGTTGCTGTATTTGAGTGTGCCCAGTTCACTCGTGGGGAACTATTTTCTAGAGAGAAATATGCACTAATAAAAGTATATATCCCAGTGCAATCAGCCTGGCTCACTCCTGCTATGTCTACACACAGTGGTTCTCAAACTTTTGCACTGGTGACCCCTTTCACACAGCAAGCCTCTGAGTGCGATCCCCCCTTATACATTAAAAACACTTCAGCTGGAGTTGTTGGATCTCAGCACTACTGAAAATCAGTCTCAGGTCTGGACATCCAAAAATCAGAGGCCGCTAGGGAAAATGTTGGTCTTAACATCGCCGTTCCTCAGCCTCCCACTCTGTAAAACAAAGATAATAATCCCAGCTTCACGGGGTGCTGGGAGACCTAGCTCATTACTGTTACTGCTGACCGGGCCGTTAAAAGTCCAGTCGGCCGCAGCAGGGCTAAGGCAGGCTCCCTGCCTGCTGTGGCTCCACACGGCTCCTGGAAGCAGCGGCATGTCCCCCCTCTGGCTCCTACATGTAGGGGCAGCCAGGGTGTTCTGCACATTGCCCCCACCCCAAGTGCCAGTTCCGAAGTTCCCATTGGCCAGGAACCACAGCCAATGGGAGCTGCAGGGGCGGCACCTGCGGACGGGCAATGTGCAGAGCTGCTTGGCCGTGCCTCCATGTAGGAGCCAGAGGGGTGACATGCTGCTGCTTCCGGGAGCTGCTTGAGGTTAGCGCTGCCCAGAGCCTGCACCCCTCACCCGCTCCCAAACCCCACCTCCCCTGCCCCAGCTCTGATCCCCCTCCTGCCCTCTGAACCCCTCAGACCTAGTCCAGAGCACCCTCCTGCACCCCAAACTCCTCATCCCCAGCCCCACCCCAGAGCCCACACCCCCAGCCAGAGCCTTTTACCCCCTCCCCACATCCCAACCTCCTGCCCCAGCCCAGAGTCCCTTCCCACACCCTGAGCCCCTCATTTCTGGCCCCACCCCAGAACCTGCACACCCACCTCAGAGCCTGTACCCCCTTCCACACCCTAACCCCCTGCCTCAGCCCAGAGCCCTTCCCATACTCTGAACCCCTCTGCTCCAGCCCACAGCCCCCTCCCGCATCCCTGCCCCAGCTTGGAGCTCCAGCCCACACCCTGAACTCCTCATTTCTGGCCCCACCCGAGTTCAGCCCCAGCCAGAGCCCTCCCCCCCCCGTACCCCAACCCCCAAGCCAGCCCGGTGAAAATGAGTGAATGAGTGAGGGTGGGGCGAGCGAGCAACAGGGGGAGGGGGGAATGGAGTGAGTGGGGGCAGGGACGGGGCAAGGGTGTTCAGTTTTAATAGCACTGTTAAACAATAGAATACCAATTGACATTTATTACATTTTTGGATGTTTTTCTACATTTTGAAATATATTGATTTCAATTAGAACACAAAATGCAAGTGTACAGTACTCACTTTATATTATTTTTATCATAAATAATTGCACTGTAAAAATGATAAACCAAAGAAATAGTATTTTTCAATTCACCTCATACAAGTACTGTAGTGCAATCTCTTTATCGTGAAAGCATAACTTACAAATGTAGAATTTTTTGTTACATAATTACACTCAAAAACAAAACAATGTAAAACTTTAGAGCCTGCAAGTCCACTCAGTCCTACTTCTTGTTCAGCCAATCCTTAAGAGAAACAATTTTGTTTCTATTTATGGGAGATAGTGCTGCCTGCTTCTTATTTACAATGTCACCTCAAAGTGAGAACAGACGTTCACATGGCACTTTTGTAGACAGTATTACAAGGTATTTGTGTGCCAGATATGCTAACACATTCATATGTCCCTTCGTGCTTTGGCCACCATTCCAGAGGACATGCTTCCATGCTGATGATGCTCATTTAAAAAATAATGTGTTAATTAAATTTGTGACTGAACTCCTTGGGGGAGAATTTTATGTCTCCTGCTTTGTGTTTTACCCACATTCTGCAATATATTCCATATTATAGCTCTCTCGGATGATGACCCAGCACATGTCGTTCGTTTTAAGAACACTTTCACTGCAGATTTGACAAAACACAAAGAAGGTACCAATGTGAGATTTCTAAAGATAGCTACAGCACTCGACCCAAGGTTTAAGAGTCTGAAGTGCCTTCCAAAATCTGATCGGGACGGGGTATGGAGCATGCTTTCAGATGTCTTAAAAGAGTAACACTCCAATGCGGAAAATCAACCTTCTGCTGGTGGCATCTGACTCAGATGATGAAAATGAACATGCATTGGTCTGCACTGCTTTGGATCGTTATCGAGAAGAACCCATCATCAGCATCGATGCATGTCCTCTGGAATGGTGGTTGAAGCATGAAGGGGCATATGAATCTTTAGTGCATCTGGCACATAAATATCTTGCAACGCAGGCTACAACAGTGCCATGCAAATGCCTGTTCTCACTTTCAGGTGACATTGTAAACAAGAAGCGGGCAGCATTATTGCCTGGAAATGTAAACTAACTTGTTTGTATGAGCGATTGGCTGAACAAGAAGTAGGACTGAGTGTATTTGTAGGCTCTAAAGTTTTATATTGTTTTATTTTTTAATGCAGTTGTTTTTTGTACATAATTCTACATTTGTAAGTTCAACTTGCATGATAAAGAGATTGCACTATAGTACTTGTATTAAGTGAATTGAAAAATACAATTTTTTATTTTTACAGTGCAAATATTTATAATAAAAATAAATATAAAATGAGCACTGTACACTTTATATTGTGTTATAATTGAAATCAATATATTTGAAAATGTAGAAAACATCCAAAAATATTTATATAAATATTATTCTCTTATTAACAGCACAATTAATTGCAAATATTTTTTTCAATTGCTTTGACAGCCCTAAATAAAAGGAAACATATTTTGCAGACTCTTACATTTTAGATTTGCAGGAAACATCGATTACATCTAACAGGTAAGGTGCAGATTTGATCCTAAATCGCTTGAATACAAATTCCTTCATTTGTTGTATTTTAGCTTCATAGATGATATCTTTTCAATACAATGAAGTTTAGATGAGGTGCTGTTGGGTTCAAGAGTAATTTAGGGTGCTGCTGGCAATCTGCAGGGAGAACTGGTTTGGAACATGCTATGATGACTAGGTTGTTGTTTTTTTAATCCTTCGGAACTTTGTCCAACTTTTAAGAGTAGCCCCTTGGGTCTCTGAGTCAAATTCTGAAGCCCTCACTCTGGATTCACTTCATGGTACAGTAGACACAGTGGTAGTATATTATTATTTAGTTAGTATTTATTATTTATTCATTTCCAGTAGTGCCCACAATGTGCTAGGTGCTGTGCAAATGTAAGAAGGCATGATCCTTACTCCAAAGGAAAGATGAAAAAATTTGAGGGTGACCACTGGAGAGAGTATATTTCATATTAAAGCACTTTACAAAGATTAATTAATTCTCAGAACACCTCTGGGAGGAGGGTATTTTACAGCTAGGGAAACAGGCAAGAGATTAAGGACCTTATTTTCAGAGGCATGAGCAGCCACAGCTCTCCCTTCCTTCACACGGAGCTATGAATGCTTAGCACCTCGGAAAAACAGGACCTACAGCCTTGCTTATAGTAGCAGAAATCAGACACATCTTTCATCAGCAGTAACAAGGGTGGAAGCTATTACACAGACAGGGGTCAGGCCTGTTGCTACGTGGCTGCAGTAGAGCTCCTCCAATCGAGAATTACATGTGGCAATTTTGCAATTGTATATGCAGCCTAAATGACATGACCAAGGCCAAAGAGAGACAGTATCAGAATCAGAATTAGCACTCCAAAATTCTTGGCCCCTAGTCTGGTGCTCAGCCCACCAGGCCACACCCATAAAATCATTCAAAAACAGAGCAAATGCCAACACTAACGTATGAAGCATTTCACTTTTTAATTCATCCTTAATCTATATGGTCATCTCCTTTATTTTATTTAACATACCAGACAGTAATTTATCTAAGTAGTGTGCCTCCTTGATAGACATTTGAAATCTTCAGTAGAAACAATTTTCCAGAGGAAATTATAGCAAAGAAATCATTACAAAAGGGTTGTGGCATCTTAGCTGTTACTTTCTTTCCTCTCAACCTAGAAAGCATTTCTTGCATTCTTGTCTCAGTGCACTACCTTAACGTCCCTTAATGTGCAGTACCATAGTAATTCATCATTACCCAGCCTCCAAATTATTCTAGTGTTGATTAAATTAGTAAATGCAATCACAATCTGAAGCAAGTTAATTGAGAGAATTTATTTGGCCCTGACAGTTTTATGCATGTTTGATTAAGTATTATAAGGTTTGTTTTTGATTTTGCATAATTTAACTTTAAATCCTGCACTTGAGGGGAGGGGGTATCAACTATTAATGACCAAAATAAACTCTTTTAAGATGCATATATTTATGATTTATTTCTAAATGCAATATCTTCCAGATTTTTTTTGTTCTGTTGCCAAAGTGACAAATATGTTTAAAGTAATATTTTGAGCCATTCGGTTCACGCTATAAATCTTCAGAAATGTATACAATTCATTAAAAGTTTTGAAAGAAGTACAAGTTAGCATTTATATTGCAACAAGTGACATATAAATGTGTATGTTTGTCTTCTAAGCATGCCATAAAATATATCAGTGCTAGCGGGCCACTTTGACTAGTACTAATGGCCTGCTCTCGGGGCCGATGATAAGTTTCATCACAAATCTTCAATCCTGTCAACACAAAACTGTTCAATCAACAGGAATATGAGTTGTGTCTTTAGTAAAATTAGCACAGGAAAGAAATACAACCAATAGCCTCACCAAAGTGCATGTGGATGGGTTCTATTTGGACTGAACTTACGAGTGTTTGTTTAAGATCTGATCTCTTATCTCTTTGAATATCAAAGCTTCAATTCCCACTTGGCCCTAGGATATTATATTTATGAGAAAAAAGAAGAACAGGAGTACTTGTGGCACCTTAGAGACTAACAACCTTAGTCTCTAAGGTGCCACAAGTACTCCTGTTCTTCTTTTTGCGGATACAGACTAACACGGCTGCTACTCTGAAACCTATATTTATGAGGACACTCATTCGTTTAAACAGCAAAGTGGCCAAAATACCACAAGGAGAAAAGTGGATCCTACTGTCTGCTTTTTGTAACTGAGACCTGAAACATAAAAAGTTGCATTTAAAATACATCACTGATGTGGCTGCTGCCAGGAGTTACCCCTTCTGCTTTCATTCCATTTTGGTTCCTGTAGTTGCTCAGTAGAACTGGCTGAGGACTGGACATTTCTAGAACTTATCAAAGGCATTTCTTAATCAGTCAGAGGGGCTGCTATCTCCCACCCCACTTATAGCACCCGGATTCAGCAGCAGCCCCAGCATTTTCCAAATCAGAAGATGGGAAACCAAGACTGGGATGGGACAAATCTATTTTCATCATTTTGTTGTTATGCACTAGCTTGACTGAATTTTACTTCTCTCGTTCCCTTGCTGTGGGCTCCAGTTCCTGAGAGTTAATTCCAGGGAATGACCGAGGGAGATAAATTGAAGGCTGCTGTCTTGCGAATCTTAGTCATTGAGCAGATGTTTCCAGTTTTGTGCTATTGGGAAAATCTATGGACTTTTCACCTCCTCTTCTCCCTCCCACCAGAAGGTATGTGGGAGAAATAGAAAGGGCAATTTGCTAAGAGTATAAGGCTGTCCTATTACCCTTGCTATAATTTTCTCCACAGCATACATCAGGAAGCCTTCTCTCTCTTCCTATATGCAGAATAAAAATACTCTCCAGTGCAGACATAAGCTAAAGAGAATATTGCAATAACCCATAAGACAGTATGTGCATTAGTAAGTTATTGTACACTGCTACAAAGGGTATGGTCCTGTGCTTTCAAAGCCCATGTAGTGTGGCTGTAACCTCTGATGACTGGCCTGGCTTATTGGTATTATCAGGTGGCTCAAACTTTTCTTGTTCTTTGCCTTGTCCCATTAATTGGGGTCAGTGGCCGTTGTTCTTTGTCTCCAAATGTTCTTGTTGTGTGTATCTTCCAAGCTGACACCAACCTTCTTCATGTACTCCTTCACCATCTGAAACCACCTTTTTCTTGGTCTTCCCATGACTACTAGATCTTGTACTCTCTGGCCAACATGTCTGCATCTCATTGTCTCACGTGACCCGGCCATCTTAGTTGATACTCTCTCAGCTTTTCCGGGACTATGGCTTGCACAGGCTCAAATTATTATTATTTAATGTTGACATTGTGGTAGAGCCTAGAGGATAACCAGAGCAGGGGACTGATGTGAGTTTTGTATCCTTCCATACTGGAAAGTAGTCCCTTTTTCAAGACTAGAGAAAATAGTAGGAAAGACATTTCCTTTTCCTACTGTTTTTAATATAGAAACTTCTTCTGACCATTCCAGTTGCATACAGACACCATGTGGAACCAGGCCAAGGCACAGCCCTACTCCTGAAGGCCTTCTTCCAGGCCACAGCATGTTGGTCAGTTCTTGAAATCACAGAATGAACTGTACTGAATCTGTGCTTAAATGTATTGTGGTTTAGTGTAGGTCAAATCTTGGGCCTAATCTACTAGAAAATGGCTTTTCAATCATGATCTTTGTAATGCTTGACCTTTCTGAGTGGCTCTATATGCTAGGACAACTTAAGCAGTAGCATCCTACTTAATATTCTATCTAGTTTGCTCCTGATAGAACTGTGCTTGGTGGTTGTTACGAGAAGGAGGGAGAAAAACTGTTCTCCTTAATCTCTGAGGACAGGACAAGAAGCAATGGGCTTAAATTGCAGCAAAGGCAGTTTAGGTTGGACATTAGGAAAAACCTCCTAACTGTCAGGGTGGTTAAGCACTGGAATAAATTGCCTAGGGAAATTACGGAATCTCCATCATTGGAGATTTTTAAGAGCAGGTTAAACAAATACCTGTCAGGGATGGTCTAGATCAGGGGTCGGCAACGTTCGGCACGCGGCTCGCCAGGGTAAGCACCCTAGCGGGCCGGGACAGTTTATTTACCTGCTGACGCGGCAGGTTCGCGCGACCCCCACTCGCCGCGGTTCGCCGTCCCGGGCCAATGGGGGCGGCAGGAAGCCGCGGCCAGCACATCCCTCAGCCCGCGCCGCTTCCTGCCGTCCCCATTGGACTGGGACGGTGAACCGCGGCGAGTGGGGGCCGCGATCGGCCGAACCTGCCGCGTCAGCAGGTAAATAAACTGGCCCGGCCCGCTAGAGTGCTTACCCTGGCGAGCCGCGTGCCAAACGTTGCTGACCCCTGGTCTAGATAATACTTAGTATTGCTATGAGTGCAGGGGACTAGACTAGATGACCTCTCAAAGTCCCTTCCAGTCCTACGATTCGAAGGGGCCAGGCGGATATCAATTCACTGGAAAGGTTACACCTATTGCTCTCTTTGAACGTGGGCAATTCCCCCTCTGCCCCTTCTCCCCCCGACAGCACTACATGTTAGAAACTCCATTCATTTAAATTTCAGTTATCTGTTGCCTCTTACGGGTTGTCACAGGGCACATCATGTCTACATTTTCCCCCCTAAAAATGTCATGGGGTTGCTACCACTGGTACAGAATCATCCAAGACAGCAACAGTGGGAGTGCTAATGTATTATTATTACAGTACTACTATTTATTTGTATTGCAGTAACACCTAGTAGCTCCAGTCATGAACCAAGACCCCACTGTGCTGGGTGCTGTACAAACACAGACAATGAGATGATCCCTGCCCCAAAGCATTGGCATCCACTATCATTTTAACCACCATGTTGTGCAGACATGCACTGAGCAGCCTGAACACAACACACGGCTTAAAATGGCAGCAGTCTACGGAGCATTGCCTACAGCAGCACTCCCACCACTGTTATGGCAGCAATAGTAACTGTAGCAACATTGTGAAACTTTAATTTAAAAAATATTGAGGTATAGACAGCTGAAGAGCATGATCTGGCCCTTTCATACTAAGAGGAGGAATGTGTTTTCCCCATTTCCATACATTAATTATTAAAACTCCTAATTGTAAGAAGTGTTATACAGTGGGGGAGGGAAAGGGGCGGGGGACTTATAGCAGGCACCCTCTGGCCCTCTACAAGTTGTATTGTGAATACAAACACCTATTTGTGAGAGTATGAAAGGTCAGAATAGAGCCCATAGGACAGAGTTCCACCAGTCTTTGAAAAATCAAATCTACCTGTTTTGGTTGGGTAGGAATATATTTTTGCTATCGTGCTGTGGTATTGTATGTTTTAAGAAATTACATTTTATTTAATCTAAATTTAGCCAAATATGTTGTCCAGTGGAACCATTCTAGAAAAAAATGTTTTGCTGTTGTTTGACAAATACAATAAATCTGATGAAGTGGGTTTTAGCCCATAAAAGCTTATGCCCAAATAAATTTGTTAGTCTCTAACGTGCCACAAGTACTCCTGTTCTTTTTACTGATACGGACTAACACGGCTGCTACTCTGAAACAAACTTTACTCTTTTTCTTGTCCCTGCTCCACCAAACGCCTACACAAACACATGAGAAATGCAAGCACAATAAGGAAAGATCCTGGGAAGCCAAAATACATTTTATTCTAGTAGTCACTGATGAGGTACATACTTTTATCTATGCCAGAATGGGGTCTGAAAGAGCATTGCATATATCTTGTTTTGAGCAGGAGTCTGGGTATTTTTATTTAAAAGAACTTCCAAATTAACACTGCACACAAATCCATACTAGGAAACATATTATAATTATTGTTGAAATTTCATTTAACAATTTTCTACAGTATGGTTTTGACTAAATAAGAATTTAGTAATGAAACATTTCAAATGTGAATGTATAGAAAACTGAAAGTTCATTTCAAATTGTTCACTGAATGAGGTGGAAAGGCTGGGGTGTATGAAACTGAAAAAAGGTAAGGAGCTAAATGCATCCCTGGTGTAACTTCACTGATTTAAATGGGAAAGATGCAGCTCATTATTTTTGTATATATGTATTTGTAAATATATGTATATATTTATGAAAATACAAAAACTAACAAACAATTCCAAAGATTGGGAAAAGTCCGCTTTCTCTGCGGATTTCTAAAAAGACCACTAAATTAGTGACTTCACCTACTGACTCTTTCCTTGTAAGGTGTCAAGTATCAGGGGGTAGCCTTGTTAGTCTGTGTATCTTCGGATGTTAGTTGCATCCGAAGAAGTGAGGTTTTTACTCACGAAAGCTTATGCCCAAATAAATCTGTTAGTCTTTAAGGTGCCACCAGACTCCTTGTTGTTTTTCCTTGTAAGCGGTGCCATTCCAGTTCTTACAAATGGGAATTTACAAAACATGAACACCGCTTGTACGTTTCAAACGGTTCTGTTCCTGTAACAACTGCGCCAGGCTTGGAGAGGATGCAGTGCGCTGTGGGGGGGCCCAGCAGGTGGTGCCGACGAGCTTCCCAGGCGCTGTCCCCCAACGGGAAGAGAGCCCGGGAAAAGGGAGGCGAGCCTGGCTGGGCTGCGCTTTGCTCGCTCGATCGGTCCAGGGTGCAGCCCGAAACGCTGCAGCTCTGGGCGGCCATTCATTAACCCTCGTCTGCTGTGGAGGGAACCAACTGTGCTCTGCCCAGGGGAAACGGAGGGGCAGCCCCGGAATCGGATAGCGAGAAACGGGGGGCAATAGAACTAGCACCCCCGCTGGCGCCAGCACTGCCCCCACTTCCCTTGCTGCTACGCCCCCTCTGTCCCCCCAATTCTTACCCTCCCCTCGTTATTGCCCCCATTCCCCTCGCTCTTACCCACTCCCCTCCCCATTGCCCCCAGCCCCCTCGTTATTGCCCCCATTCCCTTCGCTCTTACCCCCTCCCCTCCCCATTGCCCCCAGCCCCCTCGTTATTGCCCCCATTCCCTTCGCTCTTACCCCCTCCCCTCCCCATTGCCCCCATTCCCTTCGCTCTTACCCCCTCCCCTCCCCATTGCCCCCCAGCCCCCTCGTTATTGCCCCCACTCCCCTCGCTCTTACCCACTCCCCTCTCCATTGCCCCCC
>NC_048314.1:20555233-20597577 GCF_013100865.1 Trachemys scripta elegans
CGTTATTGCCCCCATTCCCTTCGCTCTTACCCCCTCCCCTCCCCATTGCCCCCACCCCCTCGTTATTGCCCCCCATTCCCCTCGCTCTTACCCACTCTCCTCCCCCCGTTATCTCCCCTCCCCTGCCTGAAACCCCCTCGCCGCCTGTTTTTGTCCCTCCCCCGTTACCCGGGCGACAGGCTCCTCCCACCCTCGCGGCTCCTCTTTTGCTGTCTCAGGGGAGGGGAGGCGAGGCGCTCGATGATGACATCATCATTCCGCGCCACCCCACCCCCTCCTCAGTCGCCTCTGCCGGTACCGGTTGGAGCCCGAGCGCCGCTGGCCCGCACATGCGCATAGCAGCGCTTGACCTCAGGCCCGGGCCCCTCCCGGGCCCGGGACACCTAGCGGCGGCCACTCGGCCCGGGACCATGGGCAGCGCGGTGAGTGTCAGCCCCGGTGGGCGGCTGCTGGCGGGGGGGGGGCGAGCCCTGTGGCCGGTGCCCCCGAGGGAGGGAAGAGGGCGATCGCCCAGTGACCCACCCCCTGTCCCAGCTGCTGGCGGTGCGGGGCTAGGGACCCCGGGGCGTGGGGCTGCGTCCCTGCCCCGCTTGGCCAATAGCCCCGGATGGGCCTTGGCAGTGCTGTTAACTGACCACTCCGCCTTGAACGGCCCCGTGGAGTGTGCGTTACCCCTAACGCGAAACCGCCTCGTCCGCCGGGGTTGAGCTGGGACAGGCCCAGGACCTTCCCCAGACCCGAAGAAGAGCTCTGCGTGTCTCTGTCACCAAGGGAAGTTGGGCCCATAAAAGATATTATCTCACCTACCTTGTGTCTCATTTGTGGACCAATCCTCTATGCATGCAGTGTTGTTGTAGCTGTGTCCGGCTCAGGATATCAGCGAGACACAGTGGGTGAAGTACTATCTCTTATTGGCCCAACTGCTCATAGCCCTGGTCTACACTGGGGGGGATGGATCTAAGTTACGTAACTTCCGCTGAATAATGTAGCGGAAGTCAACGTACTTAAATCGACTTACCTTCACCACGGTGAGTCGACTGCTGCTGCTCCCCCGTCGACTCTGCTTGCGCCTCTCTCGGCGGTGGAGTACAGGAGTCAAAGGGAGAGGGCTCGGGGGTCGATCCGGCAGGTAGTGTAGCTATACCCTTAGTTAGAGAGGTAGGCTCTCAAGCTACACACAACTCCCTTTCATTAATTTATCAAATTCTCTTTTTGAACCCAGTTATGCTTTTGGCCTTCACAATGTCCCCTGGCAAGGAGTTCCACAGGTTGACTGTGCATTGTGTAAAGAAGTACTTCCTTATGTTTGTTTTAAACCTGTGGCCTCTTAATTTCATCTGGTTCTTATGTTACGTGAAGGGGTAAATAACACTTCCCTATTCACTTTCTCCACCCCACTCATGGTTTTATAGACCTCAGTCATATCTCCCCATAGTTGGGAGGAGGGCAAGGGCCACAGAAAGAATGAAAAAGAATGGGGAGGAAGAGATGGGAGCAAAGGGATGTGGAGGAAGGTAATGGGTAAGGCCTTGAGGTAGTAAATTTGGCAAGGTGTGTGTTTTGGGGGAGGGGGGCTATTGTGTGTTAACCTTCTTTAAGGGGGGTGGCCCTGCCCACATTTGCTTGTTCTCTGGATGGATATTGCAGTAGCTTATTGCTCCTGTGCCACTCTGATATCAGGCTACTGCTAGGAAATGTCGTTCTGTCCAGTGCTATGTTGTGGTTTGTGGCTGCACCAAACTGTTTGCTCATCTCGCAGAACCTTCTTTGATGGTGTGAGTGTGCTCTGCCAAATATGTGTGTGCGTATAACGTGTTCTTTGGTGTCCGTGTGTACATAGAATGGTGTATGTCTGTATATGTATATATTTATAGGAATATACGCATTGCCAGACTGGATCACCCACAGCCCATCTAGTCTAGTATCCTATCTGATAGTGGCCAGCAGCAGTTGCTTCAGAGGAAGGTGCAAGAAACCTCATATTAGGCACATGTGGGAATATCTGCCCCTCCCCCACCATTAGATCTCCTAATCTCTTAAATTAGAAAAAGCATGGGGTTTAATATCTCTGCAAAATGTTGTTAACTCCTGATCTACCATCATTATTTTATACAGTTTTATCATGTCCCCTCTTTATTTGTAAGGTTCATAATCCAAGTCTTGTTAATCTCCTTTCAGTTGAGAGTTTTTCCAGGCCACTGATCATTCTCATCACTCTTATCTGAACTCCTTCCAATTCTGGATTAGCCTTTTTTTTCTTTTTTTTCTTTTTTTTTGCTGGGGGTTACCAATACTGCACATGGTATTATAGATGAGACCACATCATTGATTTACAGAATGACATTGTAATACTCTCTGGATTCTCCATCTCAATCCTTATGCGTCCTAACATAGTGTTTGATTTTTTTGGCCATAGCTGCACACCGAGCCAAGGTTTTCATTGGCCACAGTGTCACCCAGATCTCTTTTCTGAATTGATGGTCTTAATTTAGAATCTTGCAAGGTGTATGAGGAGTATAATTTTTCCCTCCAATGTGCATTACTTTTCATTTGTCTACATTGAACTTTGTTTGCCGTTGTGTTGCACATTCACCAAGCTTGTTTGGGTCCCTCTGAAGTCCCTCACAAGCCTCTCTGGACCTGACTAACTTAGCAAAATTTGCAGATGACACACAATTATTTATCTCACTGTTTACCTCCCTTACCAGATCACAAATAAATATATTAAACAACACCGGACCTAATCTAGTGTGATTCTAGTAGAATTGGTGTTATAGGAGGTAATTACAGCATTTTCATCATGAGCACCCTTTATATAGAGAGAGAATAAAATGTGCCAGCTTGATTGCCTTGGAGACTGATGCCTCCATTTACCCACAGAATGGGATCATCATGGGCAGCACTTTATATATGTGCACGTGCATTCCCCCATCTACCTTAGCTAGCTGGGAAATGTCTGAAAGGGACTCAATTTTCAATGACATTCAGATCTTTAGCCTGACACCATGGTAAAGGGTGCCAATGGTGGTGAGGGTTTTTGTGTTGTGAGAGCCTGGATCCAGACTGGCACTGAGCCAGCCAGATGGGATGGTCTTCTAAGCCTCTGAGTTGAAATTCCTAGAACCACAGTATCAAATCCAGAAAGGGTTGACTCAGCTTTTCATCCTTCTGTGGTAGATACTTCCTTGCAGCAACAGATCTCTTTTTTTTTTAAAAAAAAAGTCCTGTAGGGTCTGTAATGTGTAATAAACGTACTATAGTAAGAGGGGGAAGTTGCCTAATAGTTCCTGGGGAAAATTTCCATTCTCCCTCTTTTGTGCAAGGTACTGTGCATCAGCTGGTTGATCGTTTCTATCCCTGTGGCAGTTGTAATTTCTGGAGGTGGATGAATTTAGGCCCATATTAGTTAGATCCGTGTGAATAGAACCTTGCACCTGTTCTGAACTTTAATGATTTCAGTGGGCCTTCCTCCACTCAGATCCAGCACCTTTTGGGAAGAAAGGTGCTATAGATATGTGAAACATAATTTGTTATATCCTTGCGGAAAACTAGCATTAATAACATGTTAAGGCTGAGGCCAGGTCTCCACTATAAACTTACATCTCTATAACTATGTCATTCAGGGATGTGAAAAATCTAAACCATGGTGTAGACAGTGCTATGTTGACGGGAGGGCTTCTCCCGTTGACATAGCTACAGCCTCTTGCACAGGTTGATAGACTATGGCGACAGGAGACGCTCTCCCATTGGCATAGTAGTGTCTTCACTGAAGCGCTACAGCAGCACAGCTGCACCATTGCTGTGTTTTAAGTGTAGACCTTCCCTGAGAGATCAAGCACCTAAAAGTCTACAATTTCAGAGTTAGGCCCTAGTCATGAAATCACTTATGCACTTGCTGAACTTCAAGAGTGAGTAGTTCCTTTGAAGCTACAGCTGGAAGCCTGACATTAACTCCGTTCCTTGAGCTTATACCTTAATAGAGGTCTCTTCATAACATTATAAATTATTTTTCAAATTGCTGCCATGTACAGTATAATATAAGACAGCCATGTATGCAATAAACTACAATATATATGTGCTTCAGACTTGGCTTGATATTTTTGGAAGTCACAGTGAGATAAATAAAAAGACAGTTGTTTCAGTAGTTTGGAAGGTTCAAGTCAGAAAGATGAAACTTATTTTTTTATTTTTTAGATCAGCTCAAACCTAGAAAGTTGTGGAGCTGTGAAACACCCTACCAATCTTTTTCACTGTACCTAGCAAGTTAGGTGGCACTGGAAAATATCAAATATCATTTCATTGCAGGAGTTAAATGGCATCCAGAAAAAACAATGGATTATCGACCTTTTGCTGAATGGATGGTTATGCCATTAAAAATGTAATACTCTTAAAAGTTTACATTTCATCTTACAACACCCCCTCCCACAGCTGCTCCAGTGTCAGTGTTAATCTTATCTAAGAGCATAGACCCATTAAAAGTCATTTATGTTTACATGATGGGCACAGCAGCATGCAAATGAGAACAAGCTGTTGCTGTTAAATGACCCAGTCACCTCAGCTGTTGAAGCATATCTCAGATTAACCTGCTGATTGTTTCATGGGAGAGGATAACAACTTTTCCTCTATGACAAGGCTCAGACATAAAGCTAGTATCTTAACTACACCCCAGCATAATACCATGAAAAGGGGGAGTATTCATGGGCAGGGCAGGGTAGAGCAGATTCAGAAATCAGGTTTTAATGCTCTGACACTTATACTTACGAATGTACTTACTCTTAAGTAGGTAAAAAGAACAGGAGGACTTGTGGCACCTTAGAGACTAACACATTTATTTGAGCATAAACTTTCGTGGGCTACAGCCCACTTCATCGGATGCATGTAGTGGAAAATACAGTAGGAAGATATAGTTCAGTAGGTAAGTAGTTCAGTTGACTTCAGTGGGGCTACTCATCTGAGTAAAATTAAGTAGGTGCATAAGAGTTTGCAGGAACAGGGCCTTCGGGAAAGATTTTAGAATATTCAGTAATGTTCCAATTAAAGGTATTCAAGAAGAGATCGTATTTTTAAAAATGCAATCAAAAATAATATATAGAATGTTGTTGATACTGCAATATCTAATACATGGATATACCAAGTTCTACGTTTTGTAATTTGTCCATTCACAATATTTTTATTTTAAAAAATCACTTAAAAGCAGTATAGTATGTGGAAGCACATTGTTACATATACTGCCATGTGTATGTATGTATCTAGAACTTCATCTGTTAGAAAGATACTTCATTTTCTTAATCACAAGATTAAGAATAATTCATAATAAGATTAGAATAATAATGCTTTGCATCTATGTATTGTCTTTCACCCAAGGATCTCAAAGCACTTTAGAAACTTGAATTAATTGTATGTTATGGGCTTATTCTGTAATGTTTGTCATGATAGTACCTGAGCACTTTACTAAATTTGTTCCTATAACACTCTTGTGAAGTAGGGAATTATTATTCCCATTTTACAGATGGGAAGCTATAGCAAAGACTGGGGAGGTGACTTGTTTAGGGTCACATAGGATGCCCCTGATAGACCCAGGAGCAGACCCCCAGATCTCTCAAATAACTTAATCAGAACACCATTAATTTTCCTCTCTGTTAAGCCTCTGGGTCATCCTGTGCATTGGTTATTGGGCAGAATTTACTTGGGGATTTCACCTTAAACAGTGCACCAATACATGGCCCTATGCAATAGATCAGGATTATTATCTCTACACAGTTAACTGAGGCAGAGAGTGGTTGTAACTTGCCCAAGGTCACACATTGAGTTAATGAGGCTGTTGTGAGGTTTGTAAAGTACTTTAATATCCTGGCATATAAAGTATTATAACCTTATAATTAACTAATAGTAGCCTTGGTAATAATAGGAATCAGTTTCAAAGAATGCTCTAATAATAAAGTGAAATTTCTTGTTAGTCCTAGCAATGATAGTATTTCTCCTTCAGCAAAAGAAAGAACTTTCCAGGCCTGTGTGTCTGAACTTTCTCCAGCTGTGAGATGCAAAGTAATAACAAGAAGCAATGTTATGGGGTGTGGAAGGAGGCTAGGGAAGTTCCCCATTATTTAATAGCATTGTCTGATTAGGGTATTGTCATCTGATAATTCCTGGAAGTTGGCACATTAGAAGCATGAGGTGAAACAGAGAGTAGCTAACAGACTAATGCTCATCACTGTCAAATAATAACAAAGGTTACATGGAAACATGTTAAGATTATAAATCATAAACACTGTGTAAGACTAAGGATATTTCATTTATCTTTGTAGAAAATGAAGGGAGAAATAAGGTAGGTAAATACCTTTTAAAACTATGGAGCACAGGGAATTGTGATGACAGTGAGCCCTCAAGGCTCATCCAAGTGAAGGGAGGTACATCCTGTACAGTGTGAAAAAAACACATTGCTTTGTTTTTCTTGCAAAATGTTCCATTGTTTTCATTTTGTTTGTTGGAAACATCATTCTGGGATGTATTAGCAGGAGTTTTGTAAGCAAGACACAAGAAGTAATTCCTCCATTCTACTCCACGTTGATTAGGGCTCATCTGGAGTATTGTGTCCGGTTCTGGACACCACAATGCGGGAAAGATATGGACGAACTGGAGAGAATCCAGAGAAAAGCAACAAAAATGATTAAAGCGCTAGTAAACATGACCTGTGAGGGAAGATTGGGGGAAAAAAAAGGGGGTGTGTGTGTTTAGTTTGGAGAAGAGAAGACCTAGGGGGGCATGATAACAGTTTTCAAGTACATAAAAGATTGTTATAAGGAGTAGGGAGAAAAACTGTTCTCGTTAACCACTGAGGATAAGCCAAGAAGCAATGGGCTTAAATTGCAGCAAGTTTAGCAGTTTAAGTTGGACATTAGGAGAAACTTCCTAATTGTCAAGGTAGTTAAGCACTGAAATAAATTGCCTAGGGATGTTGTGGAATCTCCATCATTGGAGATTTTTAAGAGCAGGTTAGACAAACACCTGTCAGGGATGGTCTAGAGAATATTTAGTCTTCCCTTGAATGCAGGGGACTGGACTAGAAAACATCTCGAGGTCCCTTCTAGTCCTTCAATTCTGTGATTCTGTGATGCTTAGCAAAGTTTAAAAATTAGCAGGAGCCCAGAATTGCTATTGTCTGTATTATGCCCTGTATTTATTTGCACAGTACATTGAAAGCCTCACTTGAATAGAGTGTTACTTATAAGTGAATAAGGATCAAATGAAAACCCATACATCAGTGGGATTACTGACATGGGTAAGGACTGCTCGTTTTGCAGTATCATGCCCTGTTGATTAAGGGGATGTGCTATATGTTAATCAACCTTGCAAAATTATCATGACAATATACCAGCTCAGAGACACAGTCCTCTTGTTTCCACTCCATTACCATAGTGAGATTGATGATCGGTTAATATTATAACCTAGATACCACGCTGATTGGGTGTTTTGTAATCATCTAGTTAGGCAGCAATGGAAAAAAATTATATTTTACTTGCCCCTCAAAAAATACATTACCCCAAGCGAGTGAGTGAGTAGAGTTTTGCAAGGTGGCTGTAAATAGCAGCCAGGTTGGAATAGATCCACCAGACTCTCTTTATCTCCCTCTGGAGTTTTTTAAACGTGTTTTCCTTCTGTTCCTTCCTGCAGGCCTGTTCCTTCCTGGAAATTCAGCAGAAAGTTTGCATTCATAGGTTGCTGAATCTTTTCCATATTAATGGATGACATTTGGTATGCGCACTGCAAATCCTGCTCTGGGACTCTGTGAACTGTGGGGTGCCTGATGCCTGTAATCCCCATTCCCCGCCGTGTCCGTTCTTTCCACGGCCCCCACACAACATGTCTGCATTCAGCCTGTGGCCCAGTAAGGACCACTCACTTGGTGCGCACCAAGTACAACAACTTCGACATCTATCTGAAATCCCGATGGATGTACGGATTCATTCGTTTCCTGCTGTACTTCAGCTGCAGCCTGTTTACCTCCATCCTCTGGGTGGCGCTCTCTATCTTGTTTTGCCTTCAGTACCTGGGCATCCGGATCTTTCTGCGTTTCCAGTACAAACTCTCCATCATCCTCCTCTTGTTGGGGCGAAGGCGGGTGGACTTCAGCCTCATGAATGAACTGCTCATCTATGGAATTCACGTGACCATGCTGCTAGTGGGGGGGCTGGGCTGGTGTTTCATGGTGTTTGTGGATATGTAAATAAAATGAGCGCATGTGGGCTCAGGAGGCGACTCTTACTCTACCCCAAAACCTATGGATATCTCCTTTGCCTTTTTTTAAATATAAATTTATTTATCAGTGCTAGTATTTTGATAAATTCATGTACCTGTCTCTGGAATTGGGTTTATTTTTATTTTTTTGAGGGCTGGGGTGCTGCTTAATTCCAATCCCTGATTGCAAGTGGGCTACATTCGATTTTTGTTTGCACAGTGAAAGCTACATAAATTTCCTTTCAGTCCATAGGAGTCTAGCCTGCTGAACTATTCCAGTGGGCATGAAAAGGGCAGTGATTTAACTGGAGGAGGGAAGCCAAATAATTTTGCACCCAGCCCCTTTAATCCATTTGTATCCTCTTTCCAAAATGTTCAGTGATGTCCTACGCAAGTAATATATTCCTATCTACCCAGTCTTCTCCCTCTGTGTATTCTGGATTTGCATTATCCTTTGCTAAACATATTGGGCCAAATTCATCAATGATTTCCGTAGACTTACACCAGCGATGTGTTTGGACCATTTTGATATTGTATTTACCGCAGTTTGCAGTTTTGATAGCTTTGAATGGCTTACCCCTCTTTAGGCATTTAGGATGGGATCTTCCAGAATCACTTGGCATTGACATATCATTCCCATTTGAAGTAATGGAAGCAGAGTTAGGCCCAGTGCTAAGTGCTTTTGAAAATTCCACCCTCAGCAAATAAACCACTGGAAAATGATAGGCCTAGAGTAACTCATCTCCATCTCTTCCTTAATGTCTAACATATCTGGACCTGATTCTGATCTTTCTTACTTTGGGTTTACTCTAGTGCAGGGGAAGGCAACCTATGGCACACGTGCCGAAAGAGGCACACGAGCTGATTTTTCAGTGGCACTCGCACTGCCTGGGTCCTGGCCACCGGTCCAGGGGGCACTGCATTTTAATTTAATTTTAAAAGAAGCTTCTTAAACATTTTTAAAACCTTATTTACTTTACATACAACAATAGTTTTGTCAAGGTTCCTTCCCCACTCTGAACTTTAGGGTACAGATGTGGGGATCTGCATGAAAACTTCTAAGCTTAACTACCAGTTTAGATCTGGTTTTGCTGCCACCACTCCCAAGTGCTAACTCTCCCTTCCCTGGGTAGCCTCGAGAGACTCCTCTTCCAATTCCCTGGTGAACACCGATCCAAACTCCTTGGATCTTAAAACAAGGAAGAATTAATCATTCCCCCCCTATCCCTTCCCCCCACCAATTCCTGGTGAGTCCAGATCCAATCCCCTTGGATCTTAAAACAAGGAAGAATCAATAAGGTTCTTAAAAAGAAGGCTTTTAATTAAAGAAAGAAAGGTAAAAATCATCTCTGTAAAATCAGGATGTAAAATAACTTTACAGGGTAATCAAATTCAAAGAGCTCAGAGGAACCCCCTCTAGCCTTAGGTTCAAAGCTACAGCAAACAGAGGTAAACACTCTAGCAAAAGGAACATTTACAAGTTGAGAAAACAAAGACAAAACTAACACGCCTTGCCTGGCTGTTACTTACAAGTTTGAAATATGAGAGACTTGTTCAGAAAGATTTGGAGAGCATGGATTGATGTCTGTTCGCTCTTGGGACTAAGAGGGACCAGACAACGCCCAAAACAAAGAGCACAAACAAAAGCCTTCCCCACACCAAGATTTAAAGTATCTTGTCCCCTTATTGGTCCTTTGGGTCAGGTGTCAGCCAGGTTACCTGAGTTTCTTAACCCTATACAGGTAAAAGGATTTTGGTGTCTCTGGCCAGGAGGGATTATAGTATTGTTACCCTTCCCTTTATAGTTATGACAAGTTTAGTTGTATATTATAGACTTACATTTTAACGTTTTTAGAAGGTCTCTTTCTATATTACTGGCACGCGAAATCTTAAATTAGAGTGAATAAATGAAGACTCGGCACATCACTTCTGAAAGGTTGCCAACCCCTGCTTCTAGTGTCTGAAGTTACTCCTGAATTGTACCAATGCAAGTGAGATCAGACTATTGTGTCCTTCATCTAGGGGAACTTGAAAACTAACCAAAATCGGAAAGTACAGCATTGTGAATTCTTAAATATTATAGAGGAAATATTCTGGCTTTGCCACCAGTTGTGGTAGAGGAAGATCGAGTCATTAGAAACTTTTTCTGATTATTTAATAACCGAGAGACAAGTTCTGATCTCAGTCACACCAATCTTAATCTGGGGTGATTCCCCTGAAATCAATTTACGCATAACTGCAACTGAGTTCAGAGCCTGGCCCAAAGTGTCTGTTCAGAGTTACCAGCATTTACTCAAAACAAACTTAGAATGTTGTCCCTTTCCCCATTTTTCTGTAAGGAATTGCAGATTGATTTCTTACAAGAAGGTTGGCTACAAAGACCAAGACCTGTTTGTTTTCAAACCATTGTAATTCAGTCCACTGAAGTCAATGGAGTCATGCTGATATAAAGTTAGTGTAAGTGAGATGAGAATTAGGTCACTAATGTATTGAAAAGAACATTTTTGTGGTCCAGTATTTGTATTGCCTTCAGTAGGGTTACTTCATAGGGTCCAATACATACTCATATGCAGAGGGAAAGGGTGCTTTTACATTGCAGCTTGTGGGGACAGTACCTTTTGGTGGTAGACATTTGGTTTTGCAGATGCAGAGGGGGGATGCTTCTGTCTGAAGCCTTAATCTACAGCAAAACCAGAAATTATCTATACAGTCTGATAATCCAATAATACAGACTGACCACAGGGTGCTGATTAAGGTAGGATCCTGGCAGAATAAATCTTAGATCAGCACTGCAGGATCTGAGAGATGTTTCTATGGGAGCAAAGTGGTTAATCGGTGTTGTGCCATGAGCCATGTTCTCTTGATGCTCCTTGGTAGTTGCCAGAGCTCTGCATGTAACTGCTCCCCTTGGGCTTTGTTCTAGAAGAGTTCACCCAGCTGCTCTGTTTATTACATCTGCCTACCCAACCTGCACTCATCACCCTTGCGTCTGAGCACCTTACACATTCTTACTTTGTTTTACCTAATATCTTAGGTTTAAGGCTAAGATTTTGTCATGGGTATTTTTAGTAAAAGTCACAGAAGGCCACGACACACAATGCTGTTGGGATTTGCAGCTGCTCCAGCTCTGCCACTGCTCTTGGGAGGCTGACCCAACTCCGGCTGGCTGCAGGTCAGCTGTTCCGGCAGCCCTGGGGTTAGCCACTGGTCAACTGTTCCTGCAGCTGCAGTTTGAGCAGCCCCAAGGCTGACAGCTGCTCCAGCCCTACCCCAGAAGAAGTCCTGGAGGTCCCGGAAAGTAATGGAATCTGTGACTTCCATGACAGTATCACTGCCTTACTTATGTTTCTTATATATGAGTTTCCAGAATTGCTGGGAGGGAGGGAGATCCTCTGTGATACTTCCATTCTCCAATCTTCCCACCCAAAACTGTGAGGCCCAGATTCTGGGCTCCAGTGCGCAGACCCTTTCTAGCAAAGCTCCATTGGGTCTCTGGGGAGGGTGGTTCCCCAAATGAGATAACAATGCCCTGTTATCTCCATTCTCTATGCAACTCCCAGCCTAAGGGAGTAGGAAGGATTAGAGATGGAGCACTCTGGGCACTGACTATCCTAGCCTCCCTGACAATTCATAGGGAGCCACTGCAGGCAATGTAAGTTACAGCAGCCATAGAGCTGCTCTGATTTATAGCAGCCCCCAAACCATCCAAAATCCCAGAGGTGCAAAAGTCAGGTAAAGCCACTTGTGCTCCTCCCCACTCTGCCTGGCTGACACATCACAGAATCTGGCTTTAAGTCAGGTGGAAACTCTTGGCAGAGGGGATCTCTTTCAGTGCTTATTTAAATAACAGCCAAAAGAGGGGTCAATGGAGAGTGTGGTGGTGTGCGCTCTTGATTTCCCCTCACCTGTTCCAACTTCTGCATGAGCTATCTACACCGGTCCCAGTCTTTGTTGAGCCAGGCACCAAACATGCACCCCTGTGTTTCAGTGCATTGCAGTGTTCCTAAAGCACCACGCTGGCCCTCTGTGACCAAAATTGGATATTACGTATCAAGTGAATGTCCTTCTACAGTCAAGTAAAAGGGTAATGTTTATCAAATCAAGGAAAGGAGCAGGCCAACCAAGGATAAAAGGTCACATAAAAGATTAAATGTAGATGAAAATGGTGCCCTATATATAAAAATGATCCCCCAAATTGTTTCCTACACCCAAATGTCTGCTGTCACAATGCACTAAAGCTTCACTTACCAAGACCTGACTTCAGGACTCTGTGATTCTCCTGGAAAGGTGGATCACTTGGAAGGCTGTAAATGCATGGTGTGATTACAGCAGGCGAACAAGTAGCAAGATTCCTAGGTTCTGTTCCCAGATGTGTCACTGTATTGCTGTGAGCTTGGGTAAGTCACTTAAACCGACTCATTTTCCATATCTGTAAAATGGGGATAATACCCACCTTCCTTTGTAAAGTGCTAGTGATCTTCGGTTGAAAGGTAGTAAATACACAAAGGGAAAAATATTATGTCACAGGCACTAAGCCAGTGCAAGACTTTGTATTCCTTACAATGCATAGGTGATAGTGACGTTATCAGCTGCAGCTGGGGAAGCAATGACCTTTGAACACCAATGTTGGCAGGTAAGAGGAAGAGGGAGTGGTTTTCAAATAATTTGTTTTAAAATGTGTCAACTTGAACATTTTAGGTGTACATGAATAGAATAATATTTAGCACCTATATAGCACTTTTCATCTTCAAAGTGTTTTACAAACACTAGCTAATTAATCCTCACAACATCCCTAGGAGGTTGCTGAATAAGAAAGATCTTGATAACGATTTGGGATTGTAATCAGTTTTTTAATACAGGAATTTTGTTTTTAAGCATTTAAGTTTACTTTCAATTAAAGGTTTTTCTCAAGGAGTTGAGATGTTCAAGGTGACCTACAAGTTCAAGGAGGTGAAGGCGGGCTGTGAGGGAGAAACCTGTTAACCAAGCCAGAGCTATATGATGGACAGAGTAAATGACACAGTAAAGCAATTTTTTTTCATAAAGTTTTCTTCATTGCAAAAGTTCTTTTAAAAAAAAAATTGTCAGAACAGACCAAATAATAAAACGGGTAAAAGCTGGAATTTATTCCTATGTCTTTAGGAGGGTCAGACAAATAGCCAATTAATGTTAGTTGCCAGAAATATTTTAGCCTGAGCAGGTATGTGCAAATCCTACTCCACTGTGGAAATCAATTTTCCCTTGGATTTATTCCCATTTCCCAAACTCACTCAGACATGAGAGAGACGTGGTTAGATTAAAAATAATTAGACAAAAATAGTTCATCATTATATTACAAATAACACTATAGATAATTAAAACTGAAATGATTTGAAAAATTTAATCAACTTTTCACCATTGGAGCTGTTTGCTTAACTTTTCCAATTTCATCTTGGACAATGAGAATAAACTGGTCACTTTCACTTTTGTTTTTAGTTAGTTTTTTGTTAATCCTGTCATGCTGCTGCTTTGGGCTATAAATACTGCAGATTAATGTTTATTTGGTTTTAAAAATGCTTCCAGGGGAATTTTAAAAGAAACCATAGAAGAAAGACGAATAGAAATAAGTTTTGAGAGAGATTATTTTTACCAGACCTACATATTGGGCTGTATTTGATCTGACAATGTCCCTTTGGGGCCCAATCCTGCAGTCTTTGCACATCCTAAACTCCCTTTGATATCTCCTTTTCAGGTCATTGAAGGTTTCAGATATGCAGGGAATGGAAGACCTTTATGTTTTTGAAGCAAGAACTCCCAATCTGTTACAATCATCCTTGCCCTTAAGTCTGCTGTATGTGTGGTAACAAAGTCGCATTAGCTCTGCCCTTTAACTGATGAATGTACAAACTACAATGCAAAGTGTTTGATTTGCACCATGTTAACCTTTTGAAACATGGATACAACTCAGTGTCTTGAGTGCCTGTTGAGTTCTTTATGACACATGCCACCTTCATTAAACATTTTTTCTAAATGTCTGAACGGATTGGTTGTTTAAACCAATGGGAAAATGTTAGAGATACTGTTTTACAAAGATGCTACCACTCTGCTCTGGTATTGTTTGACACCCACATTGCAGAGATGTAAATTATTACAGCAGGTGCGAGCTGTAGAGAATCAGGCCCAATGTAATTAAGCCTCACAGACATCCTTGTGAGGTGAGTGTAATTATATTGATTTTTATAGCTGGGTAAATTAACGATTAGGAAGGTTAGTCACCAAGGAGTTACTGGGAGAGCCAGGAGCCTTGACTCCCAGTCCCTTGCTGTAACATGACATGTCTTGCCATATCCCCTTGCAGGTGTGGAGCTGTCTGCTGTCCCTCTCCGGTGTGGAGATGAGACTGCACTGCAGCATTGGGATCATGATTCAGCAGTCAGTGAAGGCCGTGACCAATTGTGGGGTTAATCTCAGTTGATGCAAAAAGTGAGAAGTGCCAGAGACTCGATATCATCTACTAGGGATGTTGTTATTGCTACTGATTTTACATAGAAGGTACTCAGATGGTAGGGTGATTGGCAGCAGCATACACAGATCCAAGATAGATGCTGAACATGATTTGTCTTGGTCTACACTGATTGGTCAGTTTTGTGGAATGTTTTATAGCCAATGAAGCCATGGGCTCCAGAGAGGCCAAGCATGGAGAGAGCGATTGCAAGCAGGAAAAGATAAACTTCTGAAGCAGCATTCATGTGGCTCCAGAAACCCAAAACCTTCCCATAAGAGGCACAAAGAGGCCATAGCCACTGCTACTGCCCAAAGGCTAGAATATCAGCCACAGACTTGGGGGAGAGGAGGTTTCCGACGCAAAGCCAGATTACTTAGGTTTAGTGCAAGGATGAGTGGATTTTACCCTTAATAATAAATTAAACTACAAAAACAGCCTTGCATGCATGACTATTTGACTCATTGCCTTACACCCACTTTGCAGAATGGTAAACGAGTACACCAGCTGCAAGACCTAGAGAATGTGGCCAGAAGGTTGTAAAGGGCTTTGAAAGCTACTGTATTAAGTGCAAGTCATGGATTTTTTTTATTTTTTTTTTTTTTGAGCCTCTCTTATTTCAAGAGGAAGTAGGAACTCATTTGCCCCACTCCCAAAACCAACTCAAGCCACCCCACCAATTTTGGCTACAAGAACATAGGTTTGGAGAAACTGAATGAGAATGATGGAAGCAAAATGGTGTACTGGCATCAGAGTGGTGTGTGTGAGCGTGACCCTTTCCGAGTCATGTACTGTGCAGGAAGACTAATTTAAGCAAAATTAATGTGTGCTTTCTGAGCATATACCATGAAGCTGAGCATTTCACTTCTCAATTGGTACATTTTAAGAGTCAGGCTGCTTTAATCGGCGATAATGTGCTATTTGTGTAAGAGAGCAAGCTCAGGCCAGATTCTGGTTGAGTTACACCAGTGGAAATCCACAGTAACTCCACTGAAGGCATTGGAAATATACCAGTGGAAGTAAAATCAGTATATGAGCCCTTTGTTAAGTGCATTAGTTGGTGAAAAGCTAATTTAATTCTGCCCCATGTTCTTAGACAAGTCATAACGTGTATTTATACAGCATCTATCATCCTAAAGCATTTGACAAACTTAACTAGTTAATATTCAAACTGTACACGGGGGACCATGTCCTCTGCTGGTGTAAATTGGTGTAGCTCAAATGAAGTAAGTGGAGCTAAACCAATTTGCACCAGTGGAGGATGTAGCCCTGGGATTACTTCAATCATCTCCTTGCTGTATCCAGCTGCTACATTGTATTAAAAGACAGCTAAAAATACATGAACTATTTTCCTAATGTTATTCATCTATGCAAGCAAGTGGTGTAGTTGCCATAGCTTAGTTACATGATGACAGATGGAAGAGCGGGTGTCCTGCCCAGTCATTAATGGCTGGGGAGGTGCCACAGTGGCTTCTATTGAGACATGGTCCACACTGTGAAAAAGTTTGAGAATCCCTTCTCTGAAGCATCAGGTGTTGGCCACTTCTGGAGGCAGGATACTGGAGTTGGTGGATCTTGTGTCTGATTTGGTACAGTAAATCCTTTCGTTTCTAGTTAGTAGATAGGGCAAGATGTAGTGTGGTGCAAGCCATACAATGGGATAGATAAAAGGAGGCATTTGATCGACTAATGAGTTTGGAGCCCTGTGGGTGTGCTATATTTATAAGACTACCTGTGCTTGAAAGCATGTTACCCATGGTCTTGTGACTCCCAAAGCACTTGAGAGATGCAACAGTCTTAGTAACAACCCACTCCTTGTCATGTGGGATTGCTTACAAAAGCCCCGTATATGCTAAGGAAATTCAAACCATTGCAACCATGTTGATGTTAAGTTTACATGTTGCAAGATCAAGCAGCACTTGTACAAGCCATGCCTTGCAATAGTGTCTACATTACGGATTTGCACTGGGGTAATTACATCAGTGTATGAATTTCCTTTTTGTAGACTCAGCCCGAGAGCCAGATTTATCTTTTAGGCCTATACCCGAGTCAGGGGCTGAGTTGACCCATGCCAATCAAGCAGAAGCACTAGGAGGTATTGCCACAACTGCTTCTGGAGCGATTCAGCATGGAGTCGGGGGGGGAGCGGAAGGGGGTGTTTCTATTGCACATTCCCTTAGAAAGGTGCAGTGTGGATGGTGCACGGCAAAGCTCTGCTTTCTCCCTGCCATGTTATGGGTGGTGGAGCCCTTGGGAGTGCTAACAGGGAACAGTCCCTGTGCTTAGAAGAGCTGTGATTGGGGCTGACCCCTGTGCCAGGAAATGCAAGGGGGATAAGGTTCCTTGTGCTCTCTCCTACTTGTTCATCCCAAGCAGGGACAGTCTGGCCTGTAGCTCACCTCTGAGCTATCATTCCCAATGCAATTAACCCCTGGGGAGCTGCAAGGTTTTGGGGTATTTTTTTCCTGGAAGCTGTTAAAAGTAACAAGGTGTGTTTACTCCCAGGAAAGCTTTTAGGGAGGCTTTTGCACACTGAGGCAGCAGTTAGAGTGAAGACACTGCTGGGAAAAATGAAGCCTTGTTATCTTTTAACATCTTTGTTTAGCCAAACAAAGTTTCCATAACCCCTGGACAGCTATGTTGCCAGGGGGAAAAAAACCCTCTCATCTCATTTCTTCACCAGCCAACTCACTGTGTTAATTTTCTCTTCCTGCATCAAAGCAGTCCTCATTCCCAGAAAATGTCAGTTCAAAGCAAAGTTTTTGTCCAGTAATAAGCCAATGAAAATTGCGAAGTACAAGATATTTTTATTCAGCTACTAAAAACTGTGCTTAAGGGATATCAAGGGCTGGGGTTGTCAGGGTTTGCTCTGAATTTTTGCTGCTTTGGTGGCTCTAAATCAGAGTTTAATCCCCGATGCACACTAATTTGGGGCTCATCTCCATGCAAAATTGTACCAATTTAACTAAAGGTGTGGTTTTAAAGTAATTTAGATAAACTGGTGCAAATCCCTGTGCGGACACTCTTAAATCAATATAAATCTGACATGTCAATTTATCTTAAATTCTATCCAGGGGTTTATCAACTAAATTGATTTAAAAACCGTTTTAACTTAAACTAGTGCAGCTTTCTTCAGTAGAGAAGGCATGAGTCAAACCAATGCAACCTCTGCATGTAAACAAGGCCTTATCTCAGAGTTTGTCTAGTGTCTGACAGAGTAGGGGTGGCCTCTCAATGTTTAACTTGTAACCTTCCTTCCGTTCTAAACAGTCATGGTGCTACTACTCTGAAATCCTCAGAAAAGACCTTTCAGACAAGACCTTTGTTGGTGAAGGGAGCAGGGGAGAAGTGGGGGTGATTCAGAGCGGATAAGGAGAGCCGAATAAATAGTTGAACTGAACTAGCCTGGATAGATACCACATAAACCACTGGAGACAAATACTGAAGTCTTTGCCCAGTTCTTACTCAGGCAAATCTCCCATTGGCTCCAGTGAGAGTTTTTCCTGAGGAAGGTTGTCAAGGTTGTACATGTTAATGAAATGAACCACTCTGCCCTTCAGATTTCCTGCTCATTTTGGGAATGTTCCTACTGAGTAAATTGCTCTCAAGGAGTGAAGATATTTTTATGAAAATTTTGCCAAAAATTAAGAAATTGAAGAAAATCACAATCTGTTTGCGGCCATCTAAAAATGAGGTGACAGTTATGAAATAAATGATTTGTTACAAATTAGTTGCTCAGCAAGAGGGAAAATTTGCAGTTGGGTGGGCAGGGGCTTCCTTGTTATTTGCCAAAAGCAAAAGAACAAAATCAGTACAAAATGGAATTTTATTTCCAAGCTTCTAAAACTATTTAAAAAAAGCTTTACGCTGCCCCTCAAATATGGTATCACAATCATTTATTCCAATATCAAAGATACATGAAACCTCATCGGAGGAGACAGTAGTTACACACTTGGGCCCTTAAAGGATCCATCATTGCTTCTATCCTAAGCCTATATTTTGCCCCTTTGTATCTAGCAATTGCAGCATATATACACCTTCAATCTTGCTCCCGTTGAAGTTTATGGCAAAACTCCTGCTGATGTCCGTATAAGCGAGATCGGGTCTATGCTGGTCTTGGACCTGTGCTGTAGGAAAGCACACAGGCACCAACCAATAGCAGAGGTGGAAAATGAGACTTGTAGAGCCTATGGATGAAATCCTAGTTCTGTTGAAGTCAATGGCAAAACTCTCTCCGACTTCAATTAACCCAGGATTTCATCCTATGTTTCTCTCCAACAAAACGCTTGTTCTCTGGAAAATGACTAACGCATTTGTAAACTGCTCACAAGGTCAGATTACAGCATGCATATATTCATAGCCATCTCTTTTCGTCAGTATATAGCATAAAAAAAGAAATATTGGGCCAAATCTTGGAGTCCTTACTCCATTTTTACCCAGGCCAAACTCCCACTGACTTCACCACTGGTATTACTTGCACGTTATTTCAGTGCACCCTGGTGATTCTTCATGTGTTTGGGGCAGAAAAGCCAGTGGTGGTGTCCTTTATACACTCTCGCAAATGGATGCTGGAAGGGCTGGACAAAAACATTAGAAAGACGCTTTAATCTGAGATGAAAATGTTATTGGGAGACATCTAGGGGACTGGATAATCTGCTGCACATACACTGGGCCTTCAGTGGGGAAACAGTTTTGCTATTCAAAGTGAAAAATGAACCCACAGGGTTGAATTCAACTCTTGTGTACACAAATGCAATTCCACTGTGGAGACCAAAGGCAAGATGTAATAAAAGGCAGGTGTGACCCAAACCTTCAAGAATCAGCCCCAGTGCCCCACCATGGAGAAATGAAAAGTAAAGCTCCCATCTTCTCCTCCCCTTTATTATTTGGCACAATATAAGGAAGTTACTGAGGAGAGAGAGAGATGGGGAAATTGTAGGGCTCATTCACAATTTGATGTTGATGCATTTGTGACCTTAAGCATCTTTTGTGTCCCTTGTAGCACATGTTCCAGGGGAGTAAGTAGGAGATGGTTCAGTATTTAAATGTTTATTCAGCATTTGCCGCAGAGAGAAAACTTGCTTCAATCTGCAGAGATGCCAATTGATTTTTTTTTTTATATATTTTATTTTGGAAGCAAGCCAAATACTGGATGTTATGAAGTCTTTGGTGGCTGCTGACTGCTTGTTCCATACCAAGCATAACTTTGTATATATTTTTATCATCAAACTCGGTCCCATGCATCTGAATGTGCAAACAGGGACTGTGGCTACAGTGCTACTCCTCCAAGGGGAAACTTGTTCATTTTCCTTGGCCATTTTGTTTTACAGATTTTCACAAGCTAAGATGCCCTTGCAGTGAGAACGAGACAGCAAGGCATGCAGTCAGCTCATAACAAGAATAACAAGTTTATTTGATGGGAACGGCAAAGTGGAACAAATTCAGGCTCCTTTAGTCCCTAATAATGGATCTTAACATAACAGTATTTGCCTATCTTAAAAGGTTACGATGAATATGGGATATTAAATTAGTTTTTCTTCTTTTGTGGCCATGGGACACATTGAATATTTGTCAGTGAAAGGGTTAACGCACTTCCCAGCACAACAGAAAGCCATTGGGCATGAATGTCTATCACAAGTGTAACTCCATTGACTTTAATGGGATTGCTCCTGATTTAAGCCCTGCTACAGAAAACTCTATTCAAGAAAGCACTTCAGTGCATGTTGTACTTCTGTTGAAGTCAATTGGAGTTAACCATGTGTTTAAATGATTTCCTGAATAGGGATGCACTTAACTCAGTGCTTTAGTGCTTGTCTGAATTGAGGCCTTATGCTAGTGCAAGTGAGAGGAGAATCAGGCCCATTATCTCGGTTTAACTGCTACCCTCACAAAGCCAAGGATCAGTGCTAAAGAAAAGGAAGATATCTTAGGAATATCTGACAAATATATGTACATTTGGGGACTGCCAGCCTTGAATTCATAATATGGTGCAATGTATTGAACATGACAGCGCTCTGTGGAGGATAGAATAGATTAACTCCCCTTGCTGAGTCAGCAGATAGGACAAGGATTGAGTGGATGGCAAAGGCCAAACTAGCCTTCCAGGTCAGGAAAGCAGCCCATTGGTGGAGCTATTTGCATGTGTGGGTAGGAGAAACTTGTTCTGCAGCTGTGAATTCAGTACATTCAAATCGCAATCAATGGACTTGGAAAATGAAAAGAAAAAAAAATATAGGTTGAGATTTTCAATGCAAGCTCCTGTCAATTTCATGAGGGGCTATGTGGCTAAATCCCTTTGCCAGCATTGCAAATTTGAACCACAGGATTTGGCTTCATGTAGGTTCAGCCAAAAGCACGATATACAGTAGTAGTAATAATTAATGTGGGTACAGTGTCTTCCACTGAAGGGTCTCAAAATGCTTCACCCTCAATTATTATTGAATTGAACCTCACGACTTCCCATTTGAAATAGGTATTGTTAGCCTCATTTTACAGATGGGGAAGAGAGGCACGAGGAAGAAGGTGATTGGTTGGTTAAGGCTTTAGCCTGGGGCATAAGACACCTGGATGTAATTCATGGCTCTGCCGCAGACAACTTGGATGGATAAGAATATTTCCTGTGCTCCACCCTTAGTCTGTCTTGTCTATTTACACTGTTAGCTCTTCAGGGCAGGGGCTGTCTCTTACTATGTGGTTGTACAATGCTGAGCACAATGGGCTCCAAATATCAGGTAGGGTCTCTAGGTGCTACTGTAATAAAAATAAATAACTAAATGACTTGGCTAAGGTCACACAGGAAATCCTTGGCAGAGCTGGGAATAAAATTCAGACGTCCTAGTTCCCAGCCCTGTGCCCTAACCACAAGAGATTTTAGTTGTGTAGTGACCGGGAAGGCAAAATCACCAGTCGTTGTGCATGTAGGAGTAGCAAATTCCTATCTTTTTCAGTTCCAAAGTTTGCTCTCTTTCTGCATCCCGGTTTCTTCTTTTCTTTGTTTCTAATAAAAGCATCAAAAATGACTATGGATGTCTTTTTAAATGTTTATGGTCATGTTATCCATCAGATACATATTTACAATCATTCATTAAATTAGGATGTACGTTTCATTCCTCTTTCTTAGAATATTAATGCCTACTCGTGGCTGAAATACCATATGAATATTCATTAACAAATCAATCAATTCCTCTGCCAGGAATGATGTCATCTGAGCAATAACTGGAGCAGTAATCGAGCGCACTATGAAAAAGCAATGAATGCCATCAGATCTAATGTTTATTGAACTGCTTGTGGGTAAATCACAGTAGGGTTTTTGTCTGCTTTTCTGTGCATTAACTGGTACTCTAATTCCTAACTATCCACAGCTACGGCATGCCCGTTCCATCCTTACTAGGAGCATGTAACACTGTGGAGCTGCCAGGTGTTAAGGATTTGCTCAGCTACAATGAATTGATCTGCAATGATTCCAGGGACTACTTGGCTAAAAATCTACCTTACAACAACATGGGCACTAAAGGAGAACTTGCATTGCTATCAAAGCTGTTATATAGTAGGAAAGGGTTAGCATTTTCTTGAAATTAAATGGGCCTATGTATCCTTACACTGGCATAACTCCATGCATTTCTTTGGACTTGCTCGTGGTTTATAATAAAAAGAGAATCAGGCCCAGCGCTGCCTTAGTGTTCTCTTGTCTCTTCTCGAGAGTAAAACTGTTGTGTCAAATACAGAATGTATACAACAAAGTCATGTGCTTTGACTGGACATTGTTATTCCAAATTTTATTGTAACAGAGTCATAATCAGGACGCTAGTGTAAATATGCAGAATGCCTTTGGCTACAGTAGCCTACTGTGGAGTTATGCCACTAATCGGCTGAGGATATGGCCCTAAATAATTAAAAGCATGCCCCTGCTCATGTTGAAATCAATGAGAGTTTTTCCTTGACTTTGAAGTCAGCAGGGTTGGAAACTAAAATCATGTGTGTCAGGGATCCCTTTAGAAACCTTTTCTTTTAAGGGTTTTTGAATCAATTTTTAAAAAGAAATGTTATCCTTAATATCTTCCTCTTGACCAGTGCATTTAAAATCCCTCAGTCCCATAAAACCAAACAGAAAGAGTGAGTCTGATTTTAGCTAAATGTTTTTTCTGAAATGATTTTGATATGAAAGTTTTTCATTGAAAAGGGCTATTTTTTTCCTGGACAAAGTACAAGGTCACAAGAGGGAAATCAAAATGAATCTTTAGTATTTTGGCTTTTTTTTTTTTTTTTTTAAAGATTTCCTTTTTTATTTTCCTCTTGTTTTCTGCTTGTTGAAAGAAACAAATAACCTGACTTTAAAAATGAACAAAACTTTGGCTGGTATTGCATGTGCCACATACATCTGGTCTTATTGGTTTTCCTGTATTGAGAAAAACACTTTTAGCCTGACTGAGAAAGTAGTATTTTAAAAAAAGAACAGGAGTACTTGTGGCACCTTAGAGACTAACAAATTTATTAGAGCATAAGCTTTCGTGGACTACAGCCCACTTCTTCGGATGCATACTCTGAAACCTAGTATTTTAAAAAGACTGCATTCTGATCATTCTTTTCTGGGGTGCTCAGATACTGTAGGGATGGGGATTGGGAACAATATAGGATCCATCCTAAATAGAAGAGCATTCTTAGAATGTTTTTTATCAAAGACGCTAAAGTCAATAGAGGCTTGACTGGATTTGTTATCAGCTTGATGGGATCCCACTTTTACAAAGGAATAGGACTCAGGAGAGAACTCTCACGGCTGAATTTCTTATATAGTAGGGTCCATTCCATGCATCTAGATTAGCTTCTTTGGAATTGTATTTGGGTGTTTCTAATTTGAAGACACATTAGCTTGAACCAAGTCTTTACTGCTACCAATATTAAATCTTAGCCTTTTATATCTTTAGAGCACTGTACAAATGTTAACAAATTCTCACAATACTCCTTCTCTAAGGTATCACAGAAACTAGGGAAACTGAGGCAGCAAGGCAAATCACTTTCCCAAAACTACACGAAAATTAACTGCCAGAGACCAGATCGGAGTTAGGAACTTCCTGACTCCCAGACCCAGGTTCATTCCTCTAGCGATCATGCTGTCTTTCTGTGTTCAATGCACCTCTAGTGTTGTTTCAATGTGCTTGGTACACCACAACCTTCCCTTATGATTTCAATGGGACACTGAAACAGGAAGTTAGGCAGAAGCGATGTTGTCTCAGCCCAATAGGTGGTCTTGGAGCACAACAGCTGAATAAAAACACGAGCAATGAAATGACTGGCGGCACTTGTTATTTTCTGAACATTAGAGGGTCTGTGTCAGATCCAAATGTTAATTAAATGTGGCTTTTTGCAAAATACATTGTTTATCAGAGTACAGACAGAACAGGAATGTGAATTGATTGTACTGTTTGTTTTTCTAAACTGAACAATGTAACCCTGTCAGTTCCCTCAGATATCTCTATGCATAAACGCCTCCTTAATGAATATGATTGTCTTTGTTAACGCTTCTGAGCACAGCCACAAAGAGCTGCAGAAGCAAGAGCCGGCCCCTGCGGAAAGCCATCTACCTGTATCATTATACAAAGCTAGGGAAGGTGCTCTTTTTCCCACTGATCATTTCTTTGTACTGGTTGTCTCACTACTAAAATATATCTATTTGGCCTGATCTTGTGAATTGCAGAGCACCCTTAGTCTCCCATAAAGTCAGTGGGAATTGAGGGTGCTTTTGGAGAGACAAGGTGGGTGATATAATATCTTTTATTGGATCTTTTTGTTGGGGAAAGAGACAAACTTTTGTGCTTACACAGAGCTCTTCTTCAGGTCTCTTGGAGGCAGTCTTTACCTTATGTGATCAGGCTCTCTGTTTCCTTGGCTTTTTGCAGCTATTTAGGAACCAGGGAAAGAATGCTTGTTTTTAAACAAATATTTCTCCCCAATGTACAGACTGGTTAGGCTAGATAGGCCCTGTTGAAACGGATTAACTTGGACAGAAGCTTGTTGTTCTTTGAATTGTGTCCATTGGAGTAAATGGACTTGCACATACTTAAATCAGGTCTGAATCTGACCCATTAACTAATTAAGCCTCACAATAGCAAATATTACTATCTCTGTTTTACAGAGGCATAACCTGAAAACCAGAGAGGTCAAAAGACTTATTTTCACACAGTGAACCAGTAGCAGAGTTGTGAAAGAAGTCAGGAGTCCTGATCCCCTGGCTTTTGCTCTAATCACTAGACATCAGTCACTACAACTCTGTGTAAGGATCCCTGGGACTGGAACCAGGTCTGTGGAGCCTGGGACAGCTGGTATTCCCACATTGCTACTTGGAGGGCATGCAGCGCTATATCCAGGGAGGACTGTGGAAATTAGGTGCTGCAGGAAGATCTGCCCAAAGGATCCAGAGTGACATTGTGGCCCTCTGATTGTCCCATGATCACTATTTAGCCCTGAAGGGTGGCCCAGGAAGTTGTCTGGACAGTCACATAGACTTCTGGCTTGCTGTGACTTCAGACCAATCTTTGGCTTCTGATCTCCAGTCTCTGATCCCATCCAACTCTGACCCTGGCTGTTGCCTCCTGATTCCAGCTTGGAACTACCTCTGATCTCTGACTCTGGCTTATTGATCCCTGCTCACTGACTACCGTCTTTTGGCCATCCTTGATGTGTGGATGCCAGCCCAGCTGGGACCGCTAGGCCAAACTGCCTTCGCCATGGTCCCTTACACTCTGACAGTGTCCCCTTCATTTATTGTAAGAAATAGTCTTACCTGTTCAACACTTCAGGGAATTCAAGATTACCACTTTTCACCTCCAGTACTTACCCTGGAAGTGAAATGATCAAAGCATGTATCGTTCTTCTGACAACAGCGATTTACTGCATCATCAGATGATAAATGTTTTGAACGAACAATGTTCTTTTAATGCAGCTCAATAAAGTTAAAGGGTAACACAGGGCTGATTATTTCGGTCTTTAATTTATGTGATAAGAGTGGAAAAATTAAGTGTGTGGTTTCCTTTCAGGAATTTTACATTAGCATGTGCTGGTGGCACTTAGCATTGTTGTCACCAAGACTGGAATATCAAGGTAAATTACAACTGAAGTGCACACATGCACACAGAGTCACACTGACACACCTCTCCCATGCATGTATGCATCCGAAGAAGTGGGCTGTAGTCCACGAAAGCTTATGCTCTAATAAATTTGTTAGTCTCTAAGGTGCCACAAGTACTCCTGTACCTCTCCCATGGTTTCTTTTGTCCTTAAGAACAGGAGAGCTTGCTACATTTGAGAAACCCATTTATATTATTGTCCAGTATTGGAGCTGATGGACAGAATTCACACCCTAGAGCTGAAGACACTCCAGCTATGGAGTTGATAGTATTTGAAGGGCTAGTTTCAAAAGAATACACAGTAGAAGGGGAATCTGAAGGGGGAGAAGGAAATATATTCTTCAAAAACGCTGTGGGTAGCTTACAGCTCTCTGGGAAATCTATAGCTAATTGCCTCTTTAAAGGTGACTTGAGCTGCCTGAAATAAGGCTTTGTAACCATGTTTCCATGTATCTAAATCACAGGATGGTAAAGGGTTGAAAAGAATCAGCAGGGAGAGACTGAGCACTATTTATGAAGTGGTCTCTTTTGAGGTACAGGAGAACTATTACCCCGGGTAGGAAAAAGCCTGGAAGAGTGATGGCTTAAGGGGTCCTAGTGTATCAAGATAATTGGGTGTAATAGCAGAAGAACCCTGCGATTTTTTAAATTTTTCTTAAAGTTCTGATTTGAGTGACTATGGTAAATATTCTGATCTCAGTCAATGCCTAAAAACCCCCATAAAAGTCATACCTGAGCTGGCAGGAAACAAAGGTTCAGATACTGCCCAATTACATGCCGATGTAATGCTACGTATCTGAGTTTCAAAATCCCCAAACTCTTTGAAATGTATGATCTCAATTACAACCTAATGCGGTAGAAGCTGAAATTGATGAGAATCATTGCCTGGTCATTGTAATATGAATTAACATGAACATATTTCCTTAGGGATTTTGTTTATTGTTTCAAAGTCTGCATCAAATTATGTAATAAACAACTTTTCTAAACTGCCAACATTATTCATTTTGCTGGCTGAATGAAGCCACCCAGATTAACCCCACATTTCCATTTCATGGGAGATTGCAAGGTATTGTTTATTTCCACTGCCTTTCTACAGTAGTTCTCATCCAAGGATCTCAAAGCACTTTATAAACATTAACTAAGGCCTAGTCAAAACACAAACTCGCACCAGTTTAGTTAAACCAGTGCAAACCTCTCTGTGGACACGTATTTCAGTTTAACTGTGGCTTTATTTCAGTTTCATTAATCTGTTCCTAATCAATTTAATGTGAAACAAAATAAGAGCATCTAAGACTTCCTTTTGCACCAGTTTAACTAAATGACAATTTCATTTAAACTGGTGAAACTTTGCATGTAGACATGCACTAAGCCTCACACACTTTTACTGTAAGGACTTCAGGACTTGACTCATTAACAATTAATACTTATTCAGATTCTATCACCCATACTCATGCTATGTAGTATCTTAGTCTGTGAGTAGTTTTATTGAAATCAATAGGATTTGCATGGACTAAGGTGTTACTCAGGAAGTAAGGATGGTAGAATTTGACTCTTGGTGTTTTTCATTTTCAAATTTAGTACTAATTAGCTGGACCAGGCCAAAGATTAGTATCACTGGGGCTTTTGCACCAAAATCTACATAATGAGAGATGATATTTTTTATCTTATTTGCTGTTGTAACTGACATAAAAAACATTAGAGACTGCAAATAAAAGGCCTCCTTACATAAAAATCTCCATTGCATTCTGTGGGAATTTTTATTGAGTAAATACTTCAGGGTTTGTCCAAATGTAGTGATTTTTACTTCATTGGAGATGATCTGTTTAAAAACAAAAAACCCCACAAACAAACAGTTTGTACTCCATTTAGTGTCCTATTGTGGCTGATTGCGTCTGATAATAGCACTTAACCACCATTTCAACAGACTTGTAACATGAATAATCTCCATAGGAATGTCCCTAGCCTCTGTTTGCCAAAAGCTGGGAATGGGTGGCAGGGGATGGATCACTTGATGATTACCTGTTCTGTTCATTCCCTTTGGGACACCTGGCATGGGCCACTGTCAGAGGACAGGCACTGGGCTACATAGACCATTGGTCTGACCCAGTATGGCCATTCTTATATTCTAAGGTCATGGTCTGGCTCAAAGAACTGAGACACCATCATAATGCCAATTCTGAATCTTGGACCTCCTGAGGGAATTCTGAAAGGCTGACCAACCCCCCCGCCCCCCACAAAAACAAAAAACATTTCTGGACCTAGACCTTCTGTGACCCAAGACAGCTGAAGGCCCAGCTCTGCAGGCAGCAGCGCAGAAGTAAGGGTGGCAATACCAGACCATGCCATCCTTACTTCTGCACTGCTGCTGGTGGCGGCTCTGCCCTTCAGAGCTGGGCTCCCGGCCAACAGCCTCTGCTCTCCAGCTGCCCAGCTCTGAAGGCAGCGCTGTTCCCAGTACCACAACACCTCCTACCATAACCTTGCGGCCCTCCCCCCACAACTCCTTAGGGCCGCCTGGGGAGGGGGGCAAATGGGGCAATTTGCCCTCGGCCCTGCAGAGGCCCCCACAATTATATAGTATTCTATAGTATTGCGACTTTTTTTTATGGAAGGGGCCCCCGAAATTGCTTTGCCCCAGGCCCCCTGAATCCTCTGGGCGGCCCTGCAACTCCCTTTTGGGTCAGGTCCCCAACAATTACAACACTGTGAAATTTCAGTTTTAAATAGCAGAAATCATGACATTTACAACTTTTAAAATCCTATGACTGTGAAATTTACCAAAATGGACTGTGAATTTGTTAAGGCCCCAGCCATACAAGAGGTCAGACTAGATGATCTAATGGTCCCATCTAACCTTAAACATTAGGAAAAAAAGAGAACCAGTTCTAGGGAATCAGGGATAACTATGGGCCATCCATTTGTTGGCCGCTGCTGAAATGGCGTGCCAAGGTGACAGGAATTGCCAATTGCTGGTTTATGAATAATGTCTGTTAGAATCTGAATAAAGATAATTGCTGCTGAGCTCATCAAAGCATTTAACACCGGCCTCCAAGCAGTCTGATGGAAACAACTGTCATTAAAAATGTGGGCTGGATTTGAATGAAGGGTCCCACCACTAAGGCTCTGGATATCTCAGTCCCCTGAGGCACCAACTCCTCCCCCCTGGAAGGGATTTTAGTTTTGTAGGAGGACCTTAGAGGTTATTTCTACTCTTTGAAGATTAAAAGTACCATATTGCATTTATAACACACCAAGAAACTCATTATCTGGGCCAAGGTAGTAAAAATTTTTCTGCATGTATGACAAAGGAGAAAACAAGTTTGTTTGGGGTTTTTTTTGTTATGCAAGTATAAGAGGATGAAGACCAGAGGGTTTCTAATAAATACTCTGCTATCTCATTTGCTGCTGATGGGGCACTGATCCTAATTAATTGTACATGGTCATAACATAGATGAGATGTCCTCTCCACTTGCATATGAATGCCAGTTATTGTTATGCAGCACTAATTAAATGTTCCATCAACATAAAGGTTTATCTTAGGGGGTAATCTTCTTTCCTTGCCAGATTGCATTGCAGCTCAATACCAACCTTGGCTATACAATGTAGACTGCTGGCCTGTTTCTCCAGCCTAGGAAGGACTCACACTACACTCAAAATCTGGTTCAGGTTCTTTTTCTCAGGACTTCACATTTATTTCTTCCATATAAAACTAGTATAGCACATCAGTTGCCCATCCCCTTAAACTGGGGTCTTCTGCAGGAGCTTCTTTATTCCTTATAGGTTTCCACTCTGCAGGCCACTTGCCTTAGGCCTTGGCTACACTTACCAGCTAGTTCGACGGCTGGAAATCGAAGTTCTGGGTTCGACTTATCGCGTCTAGTCTGGACGCGATAAGTCGAACCCGGAAGTGCTTGCCGTCGACTGCGGTACTCCAGCTCGGCGAGAGGAGTACCGCGGAGTCGACGGGGGAGCCTGCCTGCCGCGTGTGGACCAAGGTAAGTTCGAACTAAGGTACTTCGACTTCAGCTACGTTATTCACGTAGCTGAAGTTGCGTACCTTAGTTCGAATTGGGGGGGGTAGTGTAGACCAAGCCTTAGAATCACACTCTGTTCCAGGGCTTGCCACAGGAGTCATCTTACTGCCTATAGCTTTTTCCCAAGGTCTCCTGGAAGAACTTTCCTGCTCCCTGCAGCTTTCTCCCCAAGTGGCTTACTTGTTGGCTTTGATAATTACCTGATCCCTAGCTGAGTAATCTCAGCTAGGAGGTAGCTGATCTGTCACAGATGAGGCTGGGCCCAGCTCCCCTTAAAGGGACAGCAATCCTGTGACATGTATATCAAGCTAAGGAAGCAATATATTAACTACTTTCAGGGAGAATTTAGATCCCAAGTAACAAATGTGTCCTAACTTGGCAATTAGTCCGTCTTCCAAATTCCTCTGAAGAATTGCTTATGAAACATTAAATTATTCTGACAGACACCTTGTCTTTCTTATAGCATTCTATTCCCTAGCTACTTTGGTAGCCTGGAGCCATACTGCTATCTTCACAACACATTTCTCACAATTGCACAGTTTCTAGCGAAGAGTAGAGTGCTGATATACCACGTAACTTGCTAATAGATGAAAGAGATCGTCATGACCGGCTCTGTTCAATATCTTCATCAACGACTTAGATATTGGCATAGAAAGTACGCTTATTAAGTTTGCGGATGATACCAAACTGGGAGGGATTGCAACTGCTTTGGAGGACAGGGTCATAATTCAAAATGATCTGGACAAATTGGAGAAATGGTCTGAGTTAAACAGGATGAAGTTTAACAAAGACAAATGCAAAGTGCTCCACTTAGGAAGAAAAAATCAGTTTCACACATACAGAATGGGAAGAGACTGTCTAGGATGGAGTACGGCAGAAAGGGATCTAGGGGTTATAGTGGACCACAAGCTAACTATGAGTCAACAGTGTGATGCTGTTGCAAAAAAAGCAAACATGATTCTGGGATGTATTAACAGGTGTGTTGTGAGCAAGACACGAGAAGTCATTCTTCCGCTCTACTCTGCTCTGGTTAGGCCTCAGCTGGAGTATTGTGTCCAGTTCTGGGCACTGCATTTCAAGAAAGATGTGGAGAAATTGGAAAGGGTCCAGAGAAGAGCAACAAGAATGATTGAAAGTCTTGAGAACATGACCTATGAAGGAAGGCTGAAGGAATTGGGTTTGTTTAGTTTGGAAAAAAGAAGGCTGAGAGGGGACATAATAGCAGTTTTCAGGTATCTAAAAGGGTGTCATAAGGAGGAGGGAGAAAACTTGTTCACCTTAGCCTCTAAGGATAGAACAAGAAGCAATGGGCTTAACCTGCAGCAAGGGAGGTCTAGGTTGGACATTAGGAAAAAGTTCCTAACTGTCAGGGTGGTTAAACACTGGAATAAATTGCCTAGGGAGGTTGTGGAATCTCCATCTCTGGAGATATTTAAGAGTAGGTTAGATAAATGTCTATCCGGGATGGTCTAGACAGTATTTGGTCCTGCCATGCGGGCAGGGGACTGGACTTGATGACCTCTCGAGGTCCCTTCCAGTCCTAGAATCTATGAATCTATGACTGTACCTCCTAAAATATAAGGACTGAGGAGAATTTGTAGGCCGCTTCACCAATTTGCTAAAAAGACACATCTTTGTACTGTTAAAACCATGACTTCAAGTACTTCCTTAACATCATTATTCACTTGGGTCACAGCATATCATTAACAGTTCTGGAATGCTCCTAGTAGAATATTTTCCAGTAGTACAGCCATATCTACTCCACAGGAAACCGGCCAGCTGGAATTTTGGTGTCTATCCCTTGCTAAGACTGGGCACCAAGGGTAAGAATGTATTGTACATTGAACCTGTAGGTTTCCTATTGAACACTAAGGCTTGGTCTACACTACCCGCCCCAATTCGAACTAAGGTACGCAACTTCAGCTACGTGAATAACGTAGCTGAAGTCGAAGTACCTTAGTTCGAACTTACCTTGGTCCACACGCGGCAGGCAGGCTCCCCCGTCGACTCCGCGGTACTCCTCTCGCCGAGCTGGAGTACCGCAGTCGACGGCAAGCACTTCCGGGTTCGACTTATCGCGTCCAGACTAGACGCGATAAGTCGAACCCAGAACTTCGATTTCCAGCCGTCGAACTAGCTGGTAAGTGTAGCCAAGGCCTAAGGGATGGTGCTTCAGTTACCTTCCTTGGAAAGTCATTCCACTGTCTAGTCAACCTCACAGTTAGAAGTGCTGTCAATGTCTATCAAAGTTTCCCTTTAAGTAAGTTAAACCAATCTCAGGTCATTACTCCTCATATCCCCTGTAGTATGCCTCAGACATAGCCTTCCACTATGGTGTTAATATTCACGAGAGTGTAGACAAAGAACTGAACCAGAACTCCAGATCTGAACTCCCAGATCTATAGACCCAAAGTTTGGACCCAGATCTGAACTTCATAGCTGGTCTCTATATACTTAGATTGTAAGATCCTTGGGACATGGACTGTCTTTTTGCTCTGTTTGGACAGTGCATTGCACAATGGGGTCCTGGTCCAGGACTTGGTCTCCTAGGTTTTTTGGTAATACAAATAATAGATAACAACAAATACATAATGAGCTGAAACAAACCCCAGCTCCAAAATACTCTGGCTTTGAGAACATTCAGATCCACACCCAGACTCTGAGGCAGAGTCCATCTCTTTTGGCATTCATACTGTAGTTAGTATTGCTTTGAAATGTTACTTGTCTGTACTCTATGTTCCAAGCTAATCCCTGGTGAAGTTGTATGGTTATTGTAGAGTTACACCAGCCATGAATCTTTCTGGAGAAGTCCATAGAATTCATAAAATATATGTCTGCTGTGAGCAGTGACAGGGATTGAGAATTTTAATTTGGTTGTAATTTTTTTAATGTGCTTTCTCATTGCTTTTTTACAGACTACATAATCTATCTAGACCATTGTCTAGAAACAGTAGTTCTTCCATCAGGCAGCTTTACATTCTCTTTGGAAATAAAAGTAGGAAACAAGATGTAAAACATCTTAACCATGTTAATGTCTTCAGGACTACTGATAACTTGGGGAAGGAATATAGATCTTCCTAATGTTTTGCAGTGAGTTGCTGACACTGAAGAAGTTGTACCCACAAAGGGGTTAATAATGGATGGTATAACTGCAAGATTATTTCTTTTGCTTCACTAAACTACGGTTCAGATGAGAAAAGTTAGCTTTTCCACTGCAAGAATATAAATGTTGGGTATTTTATCAAATTTCTTCAGCCCTCAAACCATTGCTCAATTTGAAATGCTAGATTAAAAACAAACACACAAAGGCAACCAAGAAAGAAAAAGAAAGAAAATATTTTTCTTCTGCCCCGGACCACTTTGTGAACATTACAGAAAATGTTGCCTATTTTGTTTCCTCTTGTCTCTGAATCAATCTTTTGCATTAAGTTCAGCGCAGCAGTAAATAACCATTTCTTTGTCAGCCATAAAAGATTATTAAAATGTTCAGGGTTGAATGGAACGAAGATTTTTTTTTTTGTTGAGGCAAAGGACTGGGAGTCAGGAGAGCTGGTTTTTGTTCCCGGACACAGTAGACAGACCTCTGTGAGACCTTGGGCAAGTCACGTAGGATCAGATGTTCCAGTGCTGAGCATCCAGTGCAGATGTTCCAGTGCTGAGTTGGGGCTAGGCTTTCAAAGGTTCCCATTTAGGCACCTAAATAAGGACCCGATTTTTCAAGAGTGCTCAGATCCTAGCAGATCCCATCGTGACACTTGTGGCCAGATTTTCAAAGGAGCTCAACACAGCAGATGTCTAGCTCTGTTGAAAACATAGCCACTTATTCTGGTGCCTAAACAGGAGCTGAGCTCTTCTGAAAATCTGGCCCTTAGGGCTTGATTATCAGAGTTGTGAGCACTTACAGCTTTGTTGCAAGTCAAGGTAAGATACAAGTAGCTCAGCACCTCTGAAAGTCAGATCCTTAATCTCTCTGGGGCAAACCCTCTTCATAAATTAATAGATTCAGAGGCCAGAATGGACCATTGTGATAATCTATTCTGACCTTCTGTGTAACATAGGCCACATGGAATTTCCCCAAAATAATTCCTAGAGCAGATCTTTTAGAAAAATATCCAACCTTGATTTAAAAATTGTCCGTGATGGAGAATCACCACTGCCCTTAGTAAATTGTTCTAATGGTTAATTACTCTCACGGTTAAAAATGTACTCCTTATTTCCCGTCTGAATTTGTCTAGCTTCAACTTCCAACCACTGGATCATGTTGTAGCTTTCTCTATTAGATTGAAGAACATATTATTAAATACTTGTTCCCCATGTAGATATTTATAGACTGTAATCAAGTCCTTCTCCTTGTTGAGCTAAATAGATTGAGTTCTTTGGGTATGTCTACACTGCAATTAAAAACTTGCAGCTGGCACATGCTGGCCAATTCAGACTTGGGTTGTGGGGCTGTTTAATTGCAATATAGATTTCCGGGCTCAGACTGCAGTCCGGGCTCTAGGACCCTGCAAGGTGGGAGAGTCCCAGAGCTTGGGCTGCAGCCAGAGCCAAAATGTCTGCACTGCAATTAAACAATCCCACATCCCGCAAGCCTGAGTCAGCACAGGTCAGCTGCAGGTGTCTAATTGCAGTGTAGACGTACCCTTTGAGTCTATCCCTAAAAGGCAGGTTTTTTAATCCATTAATCATTCTCGTGGCTCTTCTATGAACCCTCTCCAAGTTATCAACATCCTTCTTGAATTGTGGACACCAGAACTGGACACACTATTCCAGCAGCAGTTGCACCCCAGTGCCAAATATAGAAGTAAAAGAATTTATCTTTCTTACTTGAGATTCCCGTTTAAGCATTCCAGGATCACATTAGCTCTTTTGGCCACAGCATCCCACTGAGAGCTCATGTTCACTGATTATCCATCACAACCCCCAAATCTTTTTCAGAGTCACTGCTTCCCAGGAAAGCGTCTCACATTCTATAAGTATGGTCTACATTCTTTGTTCCGAAATGTATATATTTACATTTAGCTGTATTTAAATGCATATTGTTGCGTTTCCCCACCTCTGCAGCTCAGAGGTATGATGCAACAGACTGATGTAGCTCTATTGCTTGGGGGGAATGGGGTGGTATTTGTGGATCCCCTGCAGGTAAACCACACCTCCTTTTTGCCATGGAGCATAGGGATTCCTGTATGACCCCCCACAAGTGAGCAGGACCGGTGGATCTGCTGATACGTGGATTCACTTGCAATCCATCCATCCATCCACCCTCCCCCAGCAGAAGTGGTTGAAGCTTCCTCAAGAATTCATCCCCTTGCACCACTGGCCAACCCTCGTTGCATTAAGCTTAGCTTCTTTGCCAGGGTTAAAGGCAGAGGAATTAGTCATCGGTGCCTCAGTTTCTTCATCAATAAAATGGGGATAATACTTACCTCACAGGGGTTGTATGGCTACATTAATAATAATAATTAATAATGTATTCATATATATTGAGATCCTTGGATGGAATGTATTATGGGAGGACAAAATATTATTATATTTTGAAGGCAATGCACAAAAGGAACATTCCACTAATTGGCTTATCTTAGAATGAGATTCTGGGGCATACTTCCCATGTACCTTTTTAAAATACAACAACAGTTTTATCTTGCATGCCAAAGAAAGTGTGTTTGTCCTTGCCTGACACTGTTTTTTAAAGTGTTGGGTGTTAATGAAATTCCTTAGCCCTAAGCACTTCTGAAACATCAAATGTTGATTTAAAAAATATTTTTCTCCAGTCTTTAAAGCAGCATCAAAACTGTAAAGGTTTAAAAACAAGAGAGAGAAAGAAAAGAAACTTCCAGGTGCAAAAATGCTTTAACATGATCTCATATGCAAAATGGGGTGGGAGGAAGGATTATACTTTATTTACGTATGTATTTACATTTGGAACTCATTGTAATCATAATACTTTTGGCCAAAACCTGTTCACATTATTCACACGAGAAGGCTCACCGACTTTAAAATTCTTTCAGTTTCAGTAATATAGGGAAGCAAATCTAAATATTTTAAAATATGGAGTTAAATTCCGGCTCTGCTGAAATCAGTGACAAAACTCCCATTGACTTGAATAGGATCAGGATTTCACCCAGGATCTGTAACCTCTGTCTTTCTTACAACTATTTTATGTGCTATTAACTTTGTTAGAGTTGCTACATAGATGGAAAATAAATGACATATTTTAGGCCTGATCTACGCTACACAGTTAGGTTGACGTAAGCTGCCTTGCATCGACCTAGCTGTGGAAAAATCTTCACTTAAATTTGGCTCCTGCCGAACATAAGTGCCTTTTTATGCTGATTTAGTCACACCACCTCCCCAAGCTGCCTCATGGTTGGTGTAATTAGGTCGACACACTGTCAGTGTAGATACTGCATTGCTTATGTCCACTGTTGCTGGCTTTCAGGAGCCATCCCACAATGCCCTACACTGACAATGCAATTGAAACAAGTGCTCCTGGTGAAGACGCTCACCACTGACACAGGGAGCTTGGCTTAACAGAAAAACCTTCAGTGAGCTTAAACACAAAAAGGAAGCTTACAAGGAGTGGAAACTTGGACAGATGACTAGGGAGGAGTATAAAAATATTGCTCGAGCATGCAGGGGTGTAATCAGGAAGGCCAAAGCACAATTGGAGTTGCAGCTAGCAAGGGATGTGAAGGGTAACAAGAAGGGTTTCTACAGGTATGTGAGCAACAAGAAGACGGTCAGGGAAAGTCTGGGACCCTTACTGAATGGGGGAGGCAACCTAATGACATGATGTGGAAAAAGCTGAAGTATTCAATGCTTTTTTTGCCTCGGTCTTCACAGACAAGGTCAGCTCCCAGACTGCTGCACTGGGCAGCACAGTGTGGTGAGGAGTTGACCAGCCCTCTGTGGTGAAAGAGCAGGTTAAGGACTGTTTAGAAAAGCTGGACATGCACAAGTCCCTGGGGACAGATCTAATGCATCCGAGGGTGCTGAGGGAGCTGGCTGATGTGATTGCAGAGCCATTGGCCATTATCTTTGAAAACTCGTGGCAACTGGGGGAGGTCCCAGACGACTGGAAAAAGGCGAATGTAGTGCTCGTCTTTAAAAAGGGGAAGGAGGAGAATCTGGGGAACTAGAGACTGGTCAGCCTCACCTCAGTCCCTAGAAAAATCATGGAGCAGGTCCTCAAGGAATCCATTTTGAAGCACTTGGACGAGAGGAAGGTGATCAGGAACAGTCAACATGGATTCACCAAGGGCAAGTCATGCCTGACCAACCTGATTGCCTTCTATGATGAGATAACTGGCTCTGTGGATATGGGGAAAGCGGTGGATGTGATAAATCTTGACTTTAGCAAAGCTTTTGATACGGTCTCCCACAGTATTCTTGCCAGCAAGTTAAAAAAGTATGGATTGGATGAATGGACTACAAGGTGGATAGAAAGCTGGCTAGATCGTTGGGCTCAACGGGTAGTGATCAATGGCTCAATGTCTAGTTGGCTGCCGGTATCAAACCTAGTGCCTCAGGGGTCAGTTCTAGGGCTGGTTTTGTTCAACATTAATGATCTGGATGAAGGGATGGATTGCACCCTCAGCAAGTTTGTGGATGATGCTAAGCTGGGGGGGGGGGGGAGAGGTAGATACGCTGGAGGGTAGGGATAGAGTCCAGAGTGACCTAGACAAATTGGAGGATTGGGATAAAAGAAATCTAATGAGGTTCAACAAGGACAAGTGCAGAGTCATGCACTTAGGACGGAAGAATCCCATGCACTGCTACAGGCTAGGGACCGACTGGCTAAGCGGCAGTTCTGCAGAAAAGGACCTGGGGATTACAGTGGATGAAAAGCTGGATATGAGTCAGCAGTGTGCCCTTGTTGCCAAGAAGGCTAACGGCATATTGGGCTGCATTAGTAGGAGCATTGGCAGCAGATTGAGGGAAGTGATTATTCCCCTCTGTTCAGCACTGTGAGGCCACATCTGGAATATGGCGTCCAGTTTTGGGCCCCCCACTACAGAAAGGATGTGGACAAATTGGAGAGAGTCTAGCGGAGGTCAATTAAAAGGATTAGGGGGCTGGGGCACATGACTTATGAGGAGAGGCTGAGGGAACTGGGCTTATTTAGTCTTCAGAAGAGTGAGGGGGGATTTGATAGCAGCCTTCAACTACCTGAAGGGGGTTCCAAAGAATCATAGAATATCAGGGTTGGAAGGGACCTCAGGAGCTCATCTAGTCCAACCCCCTGCTCAAAGCAGGACCAATTCCCAAATAAATCATCCCAGCCAGGGCTTTGTCAAGCCTGTCCTTAAAAACCTCTAAGGAAGGAGATTCCACCACCTCCCTAGGTAACCCATTCCAGTGCTTCATCACCCTCCTAGTGAAAAAGTTTTTCCTAATATCCAACCTAAACCTCCCCAACTGCAACTTGAGACCATTACTCCTTGTTCTGTCATCAGGTACCACTGAGAACAGTCTAGATCCATCCTCTTTGGAACCCCCTTTCAGGTAGTTGAAAGCAGCTATCAAATCCCCCCTCGTTCTTCTCTTCTGCATGGATGAATGGACTATAAGGTGGATAGAAAGCTGGCTAGATCGTTGGGCTCAACGGGTAGTGATCAACGGCTCCACGTCTAGTTGGCAGCCGGTTTCAAGTGGAGTGCCCCAGGGGTCGGTCCTGGGGCTGGTTTTGTTCAACATCTTCATTAATGATCTGGATGAAGGGATGGATTGCACTCTCAGCAAGTTTGTGGATGACACTAAGCTGGGGGGAGTGGTAGATACGCTGGAGGGTAGGGATAGAGTCCAGAGGGACCTAGACAAATTAGAGGATTGGGCCAAAAGAAACCTGATGAGGTTCAACAAGGACAAGAGGATGAAGCTAGGTTGTTTTCAGTGGTGGCAGATGACAGAACAAGGAGCAATGGTCTCAAGTTGCAGTGGGGGAGGTCTAGGTTGGATATTAGGGAAAACTATTTCAGTAGGAGGGTGGTGAAGCACTGGAATGGGTTATCTAGGGAAGTGGTGGAATCCAGCCTTAGCGGTTTTTAAGGTCCAGCTTGACAAAGCCCTGGCTGGGATGCTTTAGTTGGGGTTGGTCCTGCTTTGAGCAGGGGGGTTGGACTAGATGACCTCCTGAGGTCTCTTCCAACCCTAATCTTCTATGATTCTAAGTGTGCACACACACACACACAAGCAATTTAATATGTGCAGTGGCTGTATGCTGATGTAAATTTAAGTTGACTTAATTTTGTAGTGTAGACATGGCCTTAGCGTGGGCTAGTTTAAAGCAGTTCTATGACCTGGAGAATTTTGCTTATGTATATAAAACTTAAAATATTCTTATGTCTGGGAAAATATTATGGAAAGATAAAATTATAGCTGACTTGTAAGATTAGCAGAGTCCTACATCTGGTGGCTATGTTCACTGGGCTAACTGCTATATTGTTTTACACCTTGTCCAACCCCACATACAACAACAATTGACTTCCCAATGGGTTTGTACAGGTATAACTCTGCAGATGTTTGCCTACTTTGTGGGGGGCATCCTCCCTTGAGACTGAAACCTAGACCTTAAGAATCTGTAGATAATTTATCTACCGGGGTCTTTGTCAATGGCAAAACTACCATTCACTTTAATGGGAGCAGGAATTCTGTGACTCAGAAAGGGTCTTTCCTTTGTACTAAGCTTGTCTCCACTGGAAGGCACTCTTTGCATGTTACAGAGTATGTTATATCATTCATACCTCCCTCTTTTTTAATTGCTTTAGAGTTATTTCACAATGTGATTTAGAGTTACTTACCAGACTCTAAGAGAGAGCAAATCTTGCAAATTCTTACTCATGTGAGTAACCCCTACTGATGCAAGTCAACGGAACTAACAAAGGTCCTGGTCTTGCAAAACATGCAAAACATCTCAAGTGTGGAAAGCTAAGCATATTCAGAAAATTTTCCCAAATGGGGGCCCAAATGTCACACATCACCTCCATATTGGTGCACATACAAAATTCATTCCCCACATGGGTGGGAAAAGTTAGAGGGAACACTGATCAGGACCCCACTGTACAAACACAGAACAAAAAGATTGTGCCTGCCTTAAAGATCTGACAATCTGAGTATAAGACAAGAGACAACCAGTAGTTATAGACAGGAGGGTACAAGGAAACAATCTTTTGCTTGGATTACTCTAATAGGAACCTCTAACAATCAAAATTTTTCCTTTAAAAGATGAGGCTAAGACAAAGAGTTACACAGAAAATGTTCTCTTTAGTTATTGTAAACACAATAAGGTTGGGGGGTTGATTTTTTAGGGTTATTATTATTATTTTAGATTTAGTAATTTTCTTTATCTTAGCCTTCAGATCATAATTGAGTTCTGGCGGAAAGCTTCATCTGGCCAAGATAATAGACTAACGGGAATGTTCTTATAATATGAAATATTCCCATGCCTTTGGTGATCCTTGTAGTTCTTCCTTGAAATTAATATTTTGAATGAAATTTCTCTTTTTTGAGAGATGGGCAATTAAGAATTTGAAAATCTTGTGATGCAGCTGTCAGCAGGATTTCACACTTTTAGATAAAAAGATTCAGAAATATTTTAAATTAAGAAAGAAAAAATATTAATTAGGCCTTGAGATCATAAACATTTATGCATATGTATTACTTTATGCATGTGTCAAGGGAGGTTACTCAGTTAAGCATGTCCCTAAGCATTTGCAGAATTGGAGCCTTAGTGAAGGGACGTTTTAAGTCCAGGATAAAAAAAACACTGAGAACATTTACAAGTTTTGGTTCAAAATATTTTTCTGGATATTTAAAAAAATAAAACAAATCCTGAATCAGCAAAAAGCTTCACTTATTATAGATAACTGTTATGTGCAGTCCAAGGGGTAGATCTAGGAGCAATGACATGAACTTGAGCAAAGGAAAATTCAGGCTTGATACAGGAATGCATTTCCAAACAGAATAACCGTATTAGACTGTGGGCCAATCTTCCAAGAGATGTGGTAGAAACCTCATCGCCAAGGACATTTAAAACTGGACTGTAGAGAATAGGTAAGAATACACCATTGAACCAATTCTGTACTGGCTAGGGGAATTGACTAGCTGAGCTTTCAGGTATTTTTCCACTTCTGATTTATGAGATTCTATGAAAATGCTATTGTGGTAGGTGCACTACAAACACAGAACAAAAAGACACTCCCTGCCCCCAAGGAGTTTACAATCTAAGTAAAAGACAAGGGACAAGAAATGGATACAGACGGGGGGCACAAGAAACAATAAGACAATATTGGTGGTAGGTAATAGTCTCAGCACACCAGCAGCCTAACTAGTCAAGTTTTTATAGGCATACTGGCAAAGCAGAGTTTTGAGTGGGGATTTGAAGTTGGATTATGGGGTTTCTTTGCAGATGTTTCTGGGGAGTGCCTCCCCAGCAAAACAGGCAGCACGGTAGAAAGAACCCAGGTGCTTTTTAAAAACTTAAGTTTTCATCAACCCCAGTTTTTTTTTTTAATATGATATGACTAAACAGCATAATTAATACATGCAATGATAATGAGCACATTGGGCATTAGGGCCCAGTTTAGGGATGGTCAGGGAGTGGAAAGCCTGTTGACTTCAGTGGAAGTTCCCGGCCCACAGGGCTTGCAGAATAGGGTCCAATACTGCAGCGTGGGTTCCTAGCTTGAATAGGCGCAGGGACCCTTTGAATACTGGGAAGCCGAGGTGTGCATATTTGACATCCTCTTTTCCGTCCCCTTTTAATTCCCCTGAAAAATAATAAGCGCTACATTTAAAGATCAACCCCCTCTGATCCCCGCCCGGCATGTCTCCATGTGCCGCACAGACACAGACCCCCAGCGCCCGCCGCCCCCAGCCTGACACTCTCTGTGGGCTTCGTGGGGGACACGCGTGACGGGGATCTGGCAGCTGCGTCCCCTGTGCATGGCATGTCACAGCAGAGTGAACGGGCGATGCTAGCCCAAGCCCCAGGCTCAGGGAGTCCCTGGCTCGGGGGAGGCAGCTCCCCGCTGGGGGCCGGGGGCCGGGGAAAGCCGTGGCGCCAGCAGGGCCAGAGCTCCGCCAGCCGGCTCCAGCCCCGCGGCCCTTGGTGCTGAGGGTCCGGCTGGCCGGGCGGGCCGGGGCCCGCGATCAGCCCCGCTCCCCGGCTGCGCCCCGCCCGCCGGCCCGGCCCGGCCCTTCCCTGCCCGCGGGCTGCCGGGCTGCGGCGCTCGGCGCTGCTGGGCGAGGTCAGGGAAAGTCCATGTGAGGAGCCGCTGGAATCACTTCCTGCCGCCGAGCCGGCCGCCGCCGCTAGGCCCGAGGGAGCCGCCGCGCGTCCATGGGCAGCGAGCCCCGCAGGTAACCGCCCGCCGGGAGCCCCCGGCCCGCCGGGAGCCGGCCCCGGCCCCCGCCCCGGGGCTCCCTCCCCCCCGCCCCGGACTCCCTGAGCCTGGGGCTTCCCCCCCCCCCCCC
>NC_048314.1:20907467-21080997 GCF_013100865.1 Trachemys scripta elegans
AGAAAACAGTCCTTTAAATTATACAAGGCTATTAAATTTTGATCCCAGTACACGTATTTTAAAAGAAGATAATGAAATATTTGCATTTCTATAGTGCCGTTCATTGGCCGGCCCCAAAGTGCTTTGTAGACTGTCTCAGACTCAGTCTTTCTGGCATCTGGAGAAGTGTACAAGTCTGGGGCAAGTTAAATCCAACACTGAGGCCCATATTCCAGAGAGGTCGCAGTTTATCCCAACCTGTTTTATTCTGCCAAGGAAAAAAAATCTGGGTCTCAAATTCCCAATGGTTTCAACAGCCATAAATCGAGTTGCAGTGGAGGGATTTTTAAAGAGGCAATTAACAGCTGTAATTTCCTTGAACATTTTCAACTAGCAAACAGTCACTGAATTTTCTCTCTCTGTGAGTTTACTGGATCTTCCATTTGTGGTGCAGATACAGGATGGTCCTTTCCCAATCCTCTCCCACAAATAGTTGCTTAAAAGGCTCAAATCAGTCTAAGGTGAAAACTGGCACGAGGGTGTGGGTTAGACTCAATTGGCATGATCTTGTTATGCTGGGTGCAGCGAGTCAAGCTTGACTCCCAGGGGAAAAGAATTACCTTGCAAATATCCAAGGTTTACCCGATTCATCACATCACTGGCTGTTAAATTTGCTACATCCTCTACAGAACATACAGAGAAAAGGTACAGACATAAACAAAGAGAAAGAGAGAGAGAGAGAGAGAGATCAGCAAGCAGTGATTCGGCAAGTATTAGAGACGAGCTCCTGAGCTTTCATGATAAAATGGGCAAAAAAAAAGAAAGGAAAGGGGACAGAAGGCAGACCAATGCGTTCTGTCTGTGAAGTCATGGATATTCAGACGCCAACAGGTGATATGCTGTGATAATGTATTCAGAGCACTGTACCAAAGGTGACTGGTCCACTGACACATCACTGGGTCCAAAGGAGCCTTCGACTTCACAGCACGTCAGTGGCACATTTCCATCTCCTCCTCTTTTATTCCTCTCCATGTTTTCTAAACGTCCAATTGAACAGCTTCCCACTCTCCTCAAGCCCGGAAATGTAGCGTTCCAGCTGAACAAGGCCTAGAGTCCAGCTGGGCCTAGGTGTTGCAGAGCGCTCTAAACATGGACCCATCCCACACACCATGTATGCTGCAGTATCTATATAGTACAGGATAAGCAGGGTATCGTCCTCACCATCCAAAATATCACATCCAATTATTTGGATTTCATTCACACTCTGGGTTGCAGCATCCCACTTGGAGCTGTTATGAGTCTAATGGAGGAGGGGAGAGATAGCTCAGTGGTTTGAGCATTGGCCTGCTAAACCCAGGGGTGTGAGTTCAATCCTTGAGGGGGCCACTTGGGGATCTGGGGCAAAATCAGTACTTGGTCCTGCTAGTGAAGGCAGGGGGCTGGACTTGATGACCTTTCAAGGTCCCTTCCAGTTCTAGGAGATGGGATATCTCCATTTATTATTATTATAATGGCTCCCACTGTGTGAGACGGTCTAGTTTTCCCTTCCAGTTTACAAGAATTCACCCACCTAGACATTTGGCCGCACTTTGGAACAAATGTCCAGAGAATGCTAGAGGGTCGTGCAAGCCCATCGGAGCAAGCTGTAGAAATTCACAAGTGCAAAAACCCTAGACATCTGCTAAGAAAAGGCAGATGTACAAGTTGCAACTACCTCCAAGCCCTCTGACCTGTGTGACCAACTCTTAGATAGCCTGTATCTCAAAGTCATTCTGGCCTTTGGTAGCTTTACTGGAACACTCTTTCCATTAGGACAGGGGTGGGCAAACTTTTTGGCCCGAGGACCACACTGGGGTTGCAAAACAGTATGGAGGGCCAGGTAGGGAAGGCTGTGCCTCCCCAAACCGCCTGGCCCCCACCCCCTATCCACCCCCTCCCACTTCCCGCCCCCTGACTGCCCCCCTCAGAACCTCCGACGCATTGAACCCCCCCGCTCCTTGTCCCCTAACTTCCCCCTCCTGGGATCCCCTGCCCCTAACGGCCCCTGGGATCCCGCCCCCTATCCAACCCCCCCTGCTCCCAGTCCCCTGACTGCTCTGACCCCTATCCATACCCCTGCCCCTTGACAGGCCCCCCGGGACCCCACACCTATCCAACCCCCCCTGTTTCCCGTCCCCTGACCCCTATCCACACCCCCACCCCCTGACAGGCCCCCCGGGACTCCCACGCTTTCCAACCCTCCGTCCCCCATCCCCTGACCGCCCCCCAGAACCTTCACTCCAATCAACCCCCCTTCTTCCTGTCCCATGACTGTCCCCCGGGACCCCCGCCCCTTATCCAACCCCCCGGCCCTCTTACCATGCCGTTCAGAGCAGCATGTGTGGCAGCCATGTCGCCTGGCCAGAGCCAGACACGCTGCTGCACTGCTCGGCAGGAGTGCGCAACCCCGCCACCCAGAGTGCTGCCTGCGCAGCGGCATGGCTGCAGGGGAGGGAGGACAGTGGGGGAGCGGCCGAGGTCTGGCCTCCCAGCCGGGAGCTCAAGAACCGGGCAGGACGGTCCCATGGGCCGGATGTGGCCCGCGGGCCGTAGTTTGCCCACCTCTGCATTAGGACATATAATTTTCCTGCTTGTCTAATATTAAAAAAAAAAACATGTTCTCTTGGGTCTCTTATTCCACTACTTGACACATGCTCTTGCTGTCCCTCAGATAATATCCCAGGGCATAATTATACTAAACCCATGTCAGTTATTCTGGATCTGCCTTGAAGGCTCCAGTGCTCTAGTACAATGGCCAACAACTTGGTGATCATCTACCATCGTAATTCTTGGAGCATTTGCATGTGAAGAGGAGGAAACGCCAACATCTATGCTGCAGACTTTGAGCCCCGGCTGAAGGAGGGCTGCTAGTTCAACAGAACAAGCAGCAGCAAGTCTTGGGATATTAACAGTGGGGGAACAGCAGATTGAGAAGAATGTAGTGAGGCAATCCTTCAAACTTATTCTACCATGCTAAAATGGGAATCTTTACATTGACTTCATTGGATATTGGGTTAGATCCTTCATTATACATCCCTCTGCCGCTCTTTAAGGAAACAAACTTGCTGGAGAATGGACATTGCTCCTACTTCTAATTCTGGCTGTAGAGGCTCAGGGATGATACATATTGCTGGCATGTTGCCAGCGGGAGACTAACTTGGACATCATTAACCTCTCTTACTGCAAACTCTCCACTCACACGCCTCTGTTTCCCGTAGACACAATGGCACACAAGCAGATGACCTGCTGTGAGATCTTGTACGCAGTAAACCAATTGGCGTGGGGATGCCCGCTCCAGTCGACTCTAGATGCAGGGATGGTAGCACTTTGAGTGACAGGACGTGACGATTACAACACTGCTGTCTCTCTAGCTACTTGGCTGTTCAACACAATGTCATTACATAGTCACGCAGACGTAGCGGTTTGTCTCCGTGTTTCTAGTAGCCCTCTGATCCAGAGGACAGCAATGCTTGGTGATCACTCAGACTTTACTCTGTAAGGCTCTGTCCCTACCAATGATTTCAGCCAGGCTCTGCACGCAGGCTCAGAATGTGCCCAAGTGCGGTCAGTTACAGGACTGGAGCCTAAAGAGCCAGCCCCTCTCCTCTTCTTGATTTGATCAGCTACCATGGAATTGAAATGAACTCTGTGTGCCATTGGAACACTGTCCAAAAGCAGGGAGCAGAAGGAGAGAAGGGAGAAATGCTCCACAATGCCACATCCACCGGTAGAACTTCCCAGCTCGTGAAGAGTCCCTCAGAACGATACCTTCTTCCTTAACTAGGCTTGTGGAACTGGCTGGTGCATTGGGCAAATCTTTGTTTCCTTTCAACCCCACCCCCCCACCCAAAACAAAATGTATTTATTTCTAAGTTCTTTCCTCTCTCTTCCATGTGTCTGAAAAGTTGCAATGATGCAAACAACTTAGAGACCAGAAATCTAAAATCCCTCCCGAAATGTATTGCCAGGGTCACACCAGCTCCACAATCCCACCATGCACAACGGTCCTGGCCCTAAGGCTCCAGTTACACGGCTCTTGGTTTGCATTATTTTGTATGAGACTGGATGCCCTGTGGAGTGTGGGTAGGGAGCTATCTCCCGAACATGAAGGGTAGAAGCTTTTGTAGCATGGAGGCAAACAGGCAGCAGCACAGGATGGCTAAAAGAAAGACAAGCAAGCAAGCGCACCGTGGGCTAAAGATTTCATCATAACTAAGGGATAGATTATTGTCCAAAAATGGTGTGAGACACTCTTGGGTTAACAGCCAATTAAAATAGCTTAGAAGAAATAATCATTGCACTGAGAGATTCTTACATTATGCCAAAGTATTATATCGTACAGTACTTGCTTTACTGAGAGCTATGAGATAATTAAAGAGTTATTAAGTTCTACACACATCGAAGTGAACCACTCAGCTCTATAGCTACTGAAAAAATATTCTAGGTGAGAATTTGCTGAAGGATTAAAAAAATATAATGATGGGCTATTGCACCAGCCTGAGCTCTTTTCTTCCATACTTTGCTGAGGGGATAGAATTCTCAGACAATAGCATTAGCAACTATTACAAATGGAGATTTCGGTCAGCTTCATGATGGAGTGGGGGCCAATATTTTCAACCTCTCCTTAGCTAGTCATCCATTTTACAGGCACAAATAATTAATGAGTGAAATTTCGCACCTGTAATTTAGGTCATTTAGACATTTATTTCCCTTGTTATACCTGGTACTTAGATATTTATTGCACCTGCAAATATTACAGATGTGTACAGAGCTATTTGTCACTGCTGAAATAAAGCCAGTGTCTGAAAACAAGCCCCTTACCGTCTCAGTGCTGTGGGATTTATAAGGCAAGAGGACTGCAGGTTGATGGGAGTGCCGAGTTTGAATGTACTATCCAGAGCTATGAACAAGTTAGAGGATCAGGCTTCATTTTGGAATTGTTTTATACCCTGAACGTGTCTGGTTTGGTTCGGCTAGATGCTAAAATACATGATCAGCTTGTGAAAGGGGCGCATTGCTGGAAAAGCCATTAACTGTAAGCAAGAACGAAACCTACTTACCATACCCAGTTGTAGGTAAACCCAGGTGTTTCATTCGGTTTTTGACAAGCTCTGAAAGCTCTTGCCGCTCCGACCTCCTGTACAGACTCAACCTCTGCTGGCTGATCCACTCCGCTGTTTTGCTTGTGTGCTTGTTTCCTTTCCGACTGAGCCTGCGTGCCCACTGCATGCTTTTGCGCCGTAGCAAGGGGTGTTCAGACTGGTCGCTCGAGCAGGAGTTCCTGTGATGGCTTGTCTTGATGTTCCAGTGCTCCTTGACATCTTTTGTATCCTCGCAATCCTCGACATTGATTGAGATCTGCGACTGGAAGTCCCAGCAGTACATAAGGGGATGCACTAAATACCTTTCCGTTGAAAACACACTAAACTCCTGACTCCACTGGAGTTGGCTGTGCCCAGCTCCTTGTAGGACCAGGTACTTACTTGGACAATGTAGTATTGTGATCAGCTACCCTTGGTCTACACCTTTACACCAACGGCCAACTAATCAGCAGCCCCCAACATTATGAAATAGGCATGTTGAGACTGCTACCTCCTGGATCCCTGATGATGCTGGGTGGATCCTGACAGTTCGATGGTGACATTTCATTTTCCTACTCTCTGGTAGTGGTCTAACATTCACACCAAGGGACTATTTCCCCATCTCCGAACCCCACCTCCACCCCAAAACCCTCTAATACTAGAAGCTATGTAGATGGTGAACTTGGAATTTAAAAATAATAATAATAAATGCATGTAACATCACTGGCACAGAAGTTTGTATGGAATAATGATCTCATGATGGCCAAACAGCTGAACTTCCATGTTTTCCTTTCATCCTCACGACAGATACGACAGCATATATCCATTATAAAATGTAAACCCGAATTGCATATATTTATTTCTAGTGCCATGGTTTGCAGCACCTCTGACAAAGGGGTAGATTGGATTTAACTAATTGTCAACCTTCAGCTCTTTGCAGCAATTTTCTATATGGCTTTCAATTCATATTTAAGATTAAACACTCTTCAAAATTAAGACTGAGTCACTAACCAACTATTCTTATCTGCCCATGCTGGGTATTGCTGGATTTTTCACAGCAATGTGTGATGGATGTAGATCATCATTGCCTTGTTGAACATTAAGTAGTGCATTAAATTTTAAAGAAAACCAAAATCGTAACAAAGTTCTCACAGGCTCAATACAAACGTTTCTCACCTGAGTTCTGATGTCATGAGGCTGCATTGGAAATAAAACAAAATAAAGATGCAGTATGTGTTAGTGGTGAATATGTATCACTGAGTGTCCATCGCATCCTAACTCTCTCTTTCTTGAGCCACTGTTTAAGATCTATAAACATGTCCAGAGGTAACACATCATAATAATTAATCACGGCTTCTATGGCACGTTCCCGGTTCAGCGCACTTGACCGAAGGCTGTTAACCTGTCCGTGGTCACACAATGAGCCAGTGGCAAGACGAGGATCCCACGATTACCCAACTCCAAACAGCATTCATTACTTTCTATGCCGGTGCTTGCTTCACCTTCGCCTTGTCTGGTTACCCAGGCTCGGCGGTGCAGACCACAGAGTAGGTGCAACTGGCACAACGTTTACAAACCGGTTGGCCGGGTCTGGGGTTCTTGGTTTAAACTTGGGGTTTTCCGTCTGCAAAGTGGCTGCCTGACATGGCTGATGAACCCCACCTGTCCTAGTTCTGTGCCAATACTAAATAATAATAAGATTTTTCAAATGGGGATTGTGGTAGTGCCTAAGAGCCCCCGCACCTCACAGGATCCCCTTGGGCCAGGTGCTGTACAAACACAAACACCTCTGCCACCAGTGCATCTTTGTCTTTTAACAAAAGGAACAGTCCCACATACCCTTGTGCCATGTAGAAATTAGAAGAGCATGGAATCTGCGAGCCAACCTCCTTTCCAGTACGCATTCCTACCTGCTTCACACTGGGCTAGTGCATGCAAATTTGTTACACCCGCCCCATTCAATCCCACTGCTTGTCAATCGGGAGCCCCCTTTGGCTGCTGGCAGCCTGGCCCAGCTGGTCCTTTAATGGAAATGTTACTCCATCAGCTGCTCAGATGGGATTTCTCCTTGCCTGGCTAGACATGATTGTTACTATAACGCAGTTCACTAACAGCTACAAGGTCAGAGCTGACAGTGCAAGTAGGGTGACCAGACAGCAAGTGTGAAAAATTGGGACGGGGGTTGGGGGTAATAGAAGCCTATATAAGAAAAAGCCCCAAATATCGGGACTATCCCTATAAAATTGGGACATCTGGTCACCCGAAGTGCAAGGGACCAGACTGACTGACGCCATTGCACACATTTTGGAAGTACTTCTACATGTTATCCAGTGACTTATCTCTGCTGGGACCTTTCACACCAGGGCTGCAGCCTGTAAGGTTTTCTGCACTCTCTGACCCCTATATTTCTTACCTCAGAGGTTGAGAACATGTGCGATTCAGTTCTGTAGATCCCAATGGGAATTTCTGCACTGGAAGAGCAAAGCTTCTGGAAGAGACGGCCATACGTCCGGATCCACAGGTCATCCTCAGTGATTTTCATCTGACCAACAGGGGGAAAAAATGTCTCTTTGCTACCACTGAAGGGACCCCTCAGCAACAGGGCAATCCTGTCTTGATAAGGTCCAAAGTTGCAGAGTTTGGATCCTGTTTTGAACTTCTCCAAGGCTCAGGGCTGTTGAGACCCCGGGCTTTGGTTTGATCCCACAGGAAGGGCAGGGAGGTTGTGTGAGTTCCTGTCGAACTCTCTTGGGACGGAGGTTGTTGTAAGGTTCAGCTCTACCCTTAACTCTTATTGAACATAACATGGAGGAACCAATACACTGCCCAAGTTGGTGTGATTTTTGTCTCCCTCTAGAGGCCAGCCCCAGTCACTACAACAGTCTGCTATTCAGTGACAGACTTTCTTCTTTACTGTGGCTCAAGAGGCCTGTGCTTGGGGGCTGAAAGTCCCAGATTCAGTCCCCACAGAATGTTCACACGCAGACCCGCATGCACGTGTGACCCCATTGTATTACAGCTTGAAAGAGACCAACATCAGCACTTACAGCACAGAGGTAGCCAGAACCCGGGGTGGTGTCAAGGCCCAGCAGCAGTCTCGTAATGGTGATCATGTAGTCCTTCACAAACGACTGACGGGAGAAATTCAGAGTGAGATCAGGCCAGAGAAAAGGTTTCACTTGTTCAACTGTTCACTTTAATGTACCAATGTATTGACAAACTGGAAAGACGGTGAGATTATATTCTATATTCTCTTCTATTTGCTTCTTATATTGTGCCCACAACCATGGTATCTGGGCACATTCCAAAGGTGAATTCAGTGATGTGACTAATATCTGCCACATGTGACTCCTTCCTTCTCTCTCTCTCTTCCTCTCCTTAGGGGGAAAACGGCATGTGGATTTATTCTTTTTAACTCATGCTGCACTCGGTTTTTAAATGATTCTCTAAAATACAGGAAACCAACATCGTTAACAAGAAGAAAGTAAAATGTGCCCTGAAGAGGGATATAATGTGGGCACAATGTAGAGTAATGTGTGCATCCGAATGGATCAAGGGTCCCTAAACTAGACACGTACCACATACCAGGCCACACGCAGAACCTGGGGCATGCCACACAGTTTTAGAGAAGGGTACTAAAGGAGCAGAGAAAGCGTGTGTAGAGCAAGGAGGCTGATGGCAGAAATGGAAGGGCCCTCTCATTAGCGTGCGTGAGACAGGTGATGGAAGGGCTTGACCTATAGGCCTGTCTATTCTCCAAATGTCCCCATTTCTATTTTGCTTTAAATTGGCAGACGTTCCTTTGGGGAAGCTGATGGGCACAGCTGCCATGCCCTAATTCACCCCACTTGGGCTCTAGTCATCTATCAAACAGGGTCCTGAGGATGAGTGAGATTGCAATGAATGCCTGGGGAATCTCTGGGAGGTTTTACCTGAATCCTCTAACACAGAAGACCGAAAGTAAGGGACCCTTGCACTAGGGTAAGACCTCTCTCTGGATGGGGACCCCATCTCGGATATGGTTCTGGAATGCCTGTTCAGCACCCTCACCCTCAGGGCCGGCTCCAGGGTTTTGGCCGCCCCAAGCAGCCAAAAAAAAAAAAATAGCCGCGATCGTGATCTGCGGCGGCAATTCGGCGGGAGGTCCTTCGCTTCACGTGGGAGTGAGGGACTGTCCACCGAATTACCGCCAAATAGCTGGACCTGCCGCCCCTCTCCGGAGAGGCCGCCCCAAGCACCTGCTTGGCAAGCTGGTGCCTGGAGCCGGCCCTGCTCACCCTAATACACCAGCAGCTGCAAGACAGAAGCAGCTTAGCCCCCTGAAGCATTCACAGCAATGCCACATAACCTGTTAGCTTGTTCTCACCTGATAGAGTAATGTATCCAACATGCTAATGCTGAACACTCTGCCGGCAGCAAACGGGAGCCGGAACATGAACGCAAGGTTGGAGCCATTCTCTCGCTCTTTCTATGGACAGAGAACATGGTGTGACAGTTTCTACCATTATGTTCACCACTTTTACAAGACTATGATACATTTTGTACAAAGTATGTCTGGTGAGGTATCATTTAAAAACTCATAATCTGCTGAACATTGTTGTTCTGGTAAAACGTGTGCATCAACATTGTATTTAAAGTTACAAGATTTTACTATACAACATTGCTGTAACATATTCCACGTTAGAAAAGGAAGCCCAAACCAGTTTTCAGAGACAAAGACACACTGGCTCCCCCAAGCAGGTGTTAATGGACTATCACCTGCTTAAGCAGCCATTCTCTGGGGAAGGTGTGAGCAAGAATTTTGCATTTCATCACAAGGATGGTTGAAACCTCACGTCCACAAGAGACTGTTTGTCACCATGATTCTGCAAGGATGTTTCCAGCACAAGAAACTGAATTATAAAGAGGGGAGAAAAACACTTAACCTCACTCTCCTCCTTCATCTGTGTTCATGACAACAACTCTTAAATAACTGAACTTGGGGCAGGGGGCAGAGTCCTGCCTGAGAGGCTTTTCGGATAGTACAGACTACCCTAAACTTATGGTGAGAAACACTTTTTACTTTTAAGTTCACTTATTTTAAAATTAAGTTAGGCATTTAGCTTGCGTTTTGTCTTTTTATTTCTTTTGTAACCAATCCTGACTTTTATGCCTCATTACCTGTAGTCACTTAAAATCTTTCTTTTCTTTCTGTAGCTAAGAAACTTGTTTCACTGTTTTATCTAACCAGTGTGTTTGGGATAACAAGGCTGGTACATAGCATTGTCCATTGATGAAATGACAGATCTCCGATGAGCTTGTTTTGTCCAGTAATGTGCTGGGCAATATAAGAGGCACATATCTGGGACTAGAGAATCTGCTGGGGTTCTTCTGCGGTGTAGTTCATGAGTGGCGAGCTAGTACTTAACACTGTGTAGCTGGGAGCAAGTTACACGCTGGAGGCTGGGTGTTACCAGGAGTGGCTGTTCTCCAGTAAAGCAGTGTAAAAGGCATCCGAGGCCAGAGAACTGAGGAGACACCGCTATTCAGCAGCCCAGATTGTATCCTGGGCAATGTCCCACGCGGAGATGAGATGGTGAGAACGATGATGCCAAGGGGCACTGAAAAACCAAGAGGACCGGCTTACAGTGAGCTCAGAGAAACAAGCCACACAACACCCCCAGCCCTGGGGATTCCAGCAAGGGCTCTTTCTTCCTTCAAATAATGCCATAACGTCAAATTTAATAGAGAGATGGTTGAAACTTTTTCATCGATTCACTTTTTGCATGAAAAATGGCATTTTGATCCAAATGAACATTTTGTTCTTGGTAGGAATTCCCCATTTTTCCCACTAAAAAATAAAAACTGAAAATTGGCAAAGTTTTGGTAAAAGTTTTTGGTAAAAAGTTTAGACTTGCAGTTTTCAAAAGCCTTTTTTTTTAACCCAACACTGGTTTTTGAAAACCATAGGTTCTGGAAAGGGGGGAAAGGGTCCGTTTGTATTTTTCATTGAAAAACTGATTTTTTTTCCCCTTGCAGGAAATTTTGGGGAAAAAACAAATTAAAAAAATCCCCACAAAAATAATAGGGCTCCTTCAACTGGCTCTCGCATTTAGGTGCCTGGCTGAGTCCCCGAACCAGCAAAGCACAAGCAGCAGCGGAGGTGGTGAAGTGAGAATCATAGAATCATAGAAGATTAGGGTTGAAAGAAACCTCAGAAGGTATCTAGTCCAACCCCCTGCTCAAAGCAGGACCAACCCCAACTAAATCATCCCAGCCAGGGCTTTGTCAAGCCGGGCCTTAAAAACCTCTAAGGATGGAGATTCCACCACCTCCCCAGGTAACCCATTCCAGTGCTCCTAGTGAAATAGTGTTTCCTAATATCCAACCTAGACCTCCCCCACTGCAACTTGAAACCATTGCTCCTTGTTCTATCATCTGCCATCACTGAGAACAGCCGAGCTCCATCCTCTTTGGAACCCCCCTTCAGGTACTTGAAGGCTGTTATCACCTTGGAGCCTATACACCAGCCCAAGCTCACGGCGAGCAACAAGCAACACGTCTGGATTCCATGATCTGACATTGGATCCCACTCTCCAGAGGCTGCTGAAGTTTAGCACCACAACCACCCTTGGGGGCTGCATCCTGGGGGCTCCTGCAGCAATGTCCAGCACGGATGCATTCCCATTATGCCGGGTGTAATAGCTAGCGGATCTCTGAGCACAGCTTCCCAGGTCAGTTCCTGCCTTGATCATCCCCCAGCATGGAACACACGGGGGTGAGTTCTGTGTACCAGTTACACCTTCTCTTCTCCCATGATCAGTGAAACTTGGGGGTGCAGGGGAGGGCTGGGAGAGAGATTTTTCTCTTAAGCAATATAGGTTTGCAGTATGTACAAATGCAGTCATTAGATCTGCCTTTCTAGCCCGCTGCGTTCAGCATCTCAGATCAAATTTCCCTTTGAAGGCAACAGCAGCCGTATTTTCTAACTGTCTAACACCCATCCATCATACACCCCCTGCTGGATACCATAGTACAGACAGACAAGGGCCCAGCTCTGGCATTTGCAGACATGGCTATCCTGAAACTGTGTTAACTTAATAATTATCTTTTACTCCCTGGGTGGCAAATTCTAGCACTGGGTGACAAATTTCTCTCTCTTAACACTGGGGCCATTCAGATAATTATTAACACCAAACCTCAGATCTTAAGACTATTCCTGGATCCCCTGGCAACAGGCTCTGAGTGCAGCTCAGAATTAATAAAAGCTGCTATCGAATCTCAGCTGTCCTCAAGTGGTCAAAGAGGGAGCCTTGTATGCAGAGTGTAATAATGGTCGGGCAAGGCTGTGGATAGGAGAGAATGAAGCTTCTCATTTCATCACAGGGAACTCTGGGGATCAAAACATTATTGCATTTAACAGCTTTCCTGAGAGACCGCAGAGTACCTCACGTCCAGGGTCTACCTGCCATGAGATTAATTGAAATGTCATTGTAGCCATTTGTTATTTTAAAAGAAGAAAAGTCAATGGAAGTTCCTGATACTTATGATTTGTACTGCTGTAATGTCACTAGACCCCCACCAGCCTAGAGGCTGCACAGACACAGAGTAAGTGTCTGCCCCAAAGAGCTTATTGTCTAATAGACAAGCCAGAGCTATTGTCTCCATGGGAAACTGAGGCACAGAGAGGCTAAGGGACTTGCCTAAGGTCACATGGGGAGGCCAGAGCAGAGCTGGGACTCCAACTCTGGTCTCCAGCATCTTAGCTATAAGACAATCCTCCTTCTCAACATGGCATGTTTCACAGCAGCCTGGTGACAGCACATTCATTGCTGACGTAGCTGCATCCTACCAAGATGGCGACCTCGCCCAGTAAAGCCAGCCTCGCACTTACGCCACCACTGACGTCTGATTGATTCAGCTGGTTCTCTTGTGATGGAGAATCCATTAGCTTCCTTTGGTGTCTTGGTCCATTGCAAAACTTTGGGTGTTTCTGTTTCTCTTGAAGTTCAGGATACACATGGAGCCCCTGCCCACTTGTCCTATCCTCTCTGATCTCTGTGCCATATTTGTAACATCGGTGCTCATTTGCAGAGCGTTAGGTCTCTTCTCTGATGGAGAATCTGCCCAATAGTAACTGGATGGCCCGCAGTCGCATCCTGAAGGCAGGGGGTCAAGATCATGACCTTTGACCAACTGGCCATGGCAGCCCCCAAGGGCCAGGGCACCGTGCTGCTCTCAGGGCCCAGGAAGGGACGCAAGGTGTACCAGCACTTCGGCAAGGCCCCCGGCACCCACAGTCACACCAAGCCCTACGTGAGCTCCAAGGGACAGAAATTCGAGCGGGCCCGGTGCCGCTGCGCCAGCCAGGGCTACAAGAACTAACGGCGCCGGCCTGCACCTGCCTGTGTCCAATAAATGGGTCAGAACCGTGAGGGGGAAAAAAGTAACTGGATGGATGCTCTATCAGCCACAATGACAGCAAGGTCCAGCAGGGCAGCTTATCTGTGACAGATCTTTATGCCCAGCCCCTAGAGCCTTTCAATTCAGAGATTGCCCTCAGAGACCGGTCATTATGAGGCAGTTAGGAAAAAACAGAGAGAGATGCGGGGGAGGGGGAATATAGTTCAACATTGAGTTTATGCTGGTTTTGATTCTCTCTGAATTGGTTCAACCACCCTTAATACACAACACCATGAATGCAGTACAACATACGTGTGCGTGTGTGTGTGAGGGTGAAAGAAATGAAAATCCTTTTACCTTCCCCTCAAGAGAGGGCACTGAGACCGGGCAGTAGTATCAGAGATGCCAACTGTCCTGGTTTTGACTGGCACACGCTCAGCAGACGACCGTGACAAACTATGAGTGCTTTCATTTGTTACGGGCTGTCAATGCAGCATCTCAGACACTCACACGGTCTGGTTCAGTTATTCCTTGAATGTTTCCCCTTCCCATCAACTGTTATTTCTACCCCACAAAAATGCCTAAGCAACATGTAATATAAACATTGAATGTAATTTGATGCAGAAGGCTCTTCTCGCAGAATTATTTAACCCACCACCGCAGCGGGAGCATTGTACCGAGTAACTAAAATCAGACTCACAGCAGGGACAGCTTTGAAGAGTGCCGATGCTACTCGCACTAACTAAGGAAACGCAGAGACCCACAAGGTCAATTGCCTGCATATTTGCGTGTCTCAGATTATCCTGGGTGGATGTTCATTAACTGTGGTGCCTGCAGTGCACAGCAGGAGAGCGCAGGACTATGAAGAACTGTAAATTAATGACTCATTACTGAACCCTTCCTTCAAACACAGGCATGCAGGGAACTCACCAGGCTCCCTGTTAGCAAACACGTCTGGGAGGAAAAGCAGAGACCCTCCCCGTGGCGAAGGGGCTTCCTTACCTTTTCAAGTTTGGAGAGGGCCAAGGAATAACTGTCCTTTGCTCTGAACTGCATGAACCTCATATTGGACGGGTGGGTCAGCTCGGTGATGATGCTAAGGCTTGGAAACAGCCTGCAATGGAAGGCAGACTGGTCAATGTCTGATGCGCGCGCATTCCAAGAGAGGCAGAGAGGAGGAAACTTTCAGCTTTGAAATGTGGCCAAATAAAGAGTGGAAACGGCCTTGTGCCCCATCCGAGATCCGAAACAGGCTGGGGCTAGAGCACCACAAGCTGTACAAGCAAGGCCAGCCCCAATACCACCTCACTGACCCCCCCTTTTAATTCTCTCTATTAACTGGAGTGATGCTAGGTGCACACCAACAGCATGGCTGACGATGCGCAAAGCTGGGGACAGAGTGAGGGACTCTCCTTATTAACTAGCACGTCTGCGTGCAAGGGCCAGCTGCAGGCCGTGTCGAACACAGGAGCCCACCCCGGGAACCCAGACCTAATATCTGCTATAGATGCCTGACCCTGCAAAACCTCGATGTGCAGAATCCCGTCTCACACCAAGGACAGTTCAACTCATTGCAGAAAGGGCCAGCTAATATAGGCACCTCCCATCGGATAGCTCGCACCCTCTGCCTGGGGCCCTTCTCAGTCTTTTGTTTCCATTAAAACAAATAAAATACTATAAGAAGAGAGGCAGGCGCAAACGACAGCAGAACCCAGAGCTGCTTCTTACCGGAACATGGTCTGGACGTTGACAATTGTTTTTGCGTCTGCCATGTAATCCTCTTCTGCGCTCATTGTGCTTTCCTTATCCACAACCACCAAGTTGTCAGCATAAATGATCCCACACTGCAGCAAACTGTCGAGGCTGGAACAATCCCCCAAGACAAAAGGTTGTGGGGGGGTTAATCCATTGGAAAATAAGATGCTGAATGATAGTTTGCAAACATACCCATGTCTTTGCACAGAACAAATGCCCAGGCAATCCTGTGCATGCAAAAGTCTTTTGAAATAACCATAACCATGTCCAGTGCAGACTAACAAATCCTAGGAGGGGGAAAAATTTGAGATGAAGCCCAAACTATGGTACAGTGGCAGGGTCTTAAAATGCGACCCTCTCCCAACTTTAGCTGTGCCAGTTAGAGAACCCAAGAAATCAAATGTATGATATGTCTGCTAGGTAAGAAAGAGCCTAACCTAATTCTAGATGGTTGTGCTCCAATACTACAGTGATGGGAGTCCATATAACTACCCGGACTCATGGACAGAAAAGTGGGGCTAGTCTTGGAAGTAGAGATGGAGAAGACCATCTCCGAATTCCCCTGAAGCCCTGGGGAAGTTCAGCTTTGAATACGAACTTCACTGCTGCTGTCCACGCCTATAACGTGGGGATCAGCTAAGTAGGATGGGAGCAGCTACGCGCCATTGATTAGGCTTTATAAGCCTGCATGTGAAGCTGATTATTCTTTCAGTCCCTATGGTAAATACTGGTCCTTATTGCCAGTGATACCGTATGCCTGGTACTGGCAGTATAGCATCACTTTGCTTATTTAATTTTCCTCTGGAGAATCAGGGCTATTTTCTCCCTTGATTTGCAACACATTGTAAATAACGATAGTTGTAAACAAGACACCTACTTATCGATCGTGCCTTCCATGTAGTAAACCATGGGGAAACAACAGATGGCTTCCAAGAAGTGGTTCTCAGGCCTGGAAGAAGAGAGGCAAACAGCAAGAAGGTTCATAGGAGCATTTTCTTTTCCTCTTGCTTACTGGTATAAATCAGGAGTGAATGCACATAAGTCAATGGTGAAAAACAGAGTGACAGGAGAATCAGGCCATCAGATACACTAGATTTTAGGTATTATATTAAAAATGCTAAAATCACCCATTTAACTCCTCCCATATATACACAGTATGAAACACCCATTTGAATGCAAGGAAAGATCGGATGCAATGGAAAACAACTTTGGAAGAGTACTTGCTTGTTGTCCAGTAGCAATACAATTGGGTTTAACTCTTTCCGGGACCTATAGTATGCACGGAGAGGGACGATGAAATTATACAGGCCGTTCCCAGCAGTCTCTGCTGAAACTATAATTAATTTGTTCTTAAACCCATAGGCCTTGGCATCTTCATAACTGTTGTGCTTGCAGCCCTGTGCAGAGACAGAAAAGCATCATGGCTCAGTGATCAGTCTATAGAGCTGCCCATCTGTCCTGACACTGTGTGTTTTCCCCCCGGAAAGGGGAACTGTCTAACATTCAGACATGGCAAAAGCACTGAGCCAGCTCGGCTCTGAGCTGTGAATTGTGCAGAAGTTCATGAGCACCCAGAGTGAGAGAATGATCCTGCAGACAGCTGATCTAGAGAGGATTTGGAATGTACCCAAATTTCAACCTTCCGTGTCTGGGCCTGAGGGCTTTGATGGCCCCACGCCCTGGATTGCTTTCACTATTTTTTCTTTTTTCAGTTTGGAAAGTGAAATTTGTGCTGCTGGAAGGGATCAGACTAACCAGTCCTGGAGAGGTTAGCTCTCTACTAACCAGACTTAGCCCAACGCCAGCTCTCCCAAACTGCCCTACATGTGCCTAGAACCTGACTCGCAGGGATACCCTCCCAAAGGAAGTTCAGTCTCCAGGTCTAGTCAGTCCTTGGGCTCACAGCTGAGACTTCTATAAAGGAGGTCAGTTATTATGGTGGGTTTAGTGCTAAGGACTCCTGCCCAGGAGGGACAAGACCAATGACTTGTTTCATAGACCCCAGGTTGTCAGAGAATAACAACTTTCAGTGACTGATGAACTGGGATGTGTTTGAACCAGTGACTTAGGTCAGAAACATGAAGGTGCCTTTTTACATGACCAGTTCCCAACAGTGCAATCACAGCTGGTTTTGGGGAACCCTGCCAGGCATGCCCGGAAATTCAGATGTTTCCCTTGTGGATCAACACCCAGAGAGCGACAAGCCTCTAACACGTCACTGAGACGAATTCTGAGTTTAAGTTAAAACTAATACGGTTCCCCTACGCAGGGTTGGATCGTCAGCTGGTGGGAACCATCGATTGACACCAGTTGAGGATGTGTCCCCCGGTGTCTTTAACCTTACTTTTGCACTCCCCTTAACCCACTGCTCTAACTTATACTGGCTGCAAAAGACCAAACTGGCCAAACTACAGCTGCAGGACTGATGCATGAAGGTGTCCTGGCGAGTAAATTGGCTCCATGTCACTGGAAGATCAGGCTTAAACGGGGGTCACTCTGCCAGGCTCAGTCAATCAGTCTTTCAGACTAATTTTCACTGGCAGGGCAATGTAAAGCAGCCGCACTGGCCCCTCCTCAGAATGAGTTAGGTTATATTAAGGAAAAACAAGCAAAGGAAGAACAAAAGTAAAGTCTCACTGGGAGTGAGCACAGTGTCTGCTCTGTAACATGCTGCCTCATCCTGCCTCGCAAAATGGCAGCTGCCACTGAAGACACCAATCTCCTGGGAACTTCAAGGTGCAATACACAGAAAACAGCCACCCGGTTGTACAAAGCCCTGTAAGTATTGCTTAAAAGGAAAAGTTTACCCCAGAAAACTAGAGAAGTTCCTGCGTCTTTTCAATAAAATGTTTCCAGCCCTCTCACAGATAACAGTGCGAGGAAAGCAAACACACTTTACAAAGCCACAAAGTAACCACCAGTCGACATATCACATCTCCTGCATGACTCATTCTGCTGCACGGGGTCTGCACAGGACTAGCCTGGCACGTTTGAGCTGCTGCCAAAAAGCAGGTGTTTTCACATTCTCGTTTTCCCAAGTAAGCATTACATCTATTCCCCCTGCTGTGTGCTTCGTACAACTCCAACCAGCAGCATGGTCCAGTGCTAACACACAGGGCTATGTGCAGATGTAGGGTCTATTCTCTCCCTATCACTGACCCAGTGTAACTGCACTTCTGTCTATCTAAGGTGCATATATGGCCCCCATAGCTGTATTGATCTCCTCACAATCTTTAATGTATTTATCCTCTTTCCACCCCTGGGACTAGGGAAAATACTAATGTCCCCATTTTACAGATGGGGAGTTGATACACAGATTTAGTGACTTGCCCAAGATCACATACAAAATCTGTGGTGGAGCTGACCCCTGGTCTCCGAAGTCCCAGGCTTGTGTTCTCACCACTGGGGGGAATAATGCTGCCCTACCTTAGCAACATGCTTCAAGCTCCTGCCACAAATGCAAGTGCAAATAACATCACTGGAACCTTTAAATACGGTCACTGCAGCCTCTTACCTTGTCCAACCTCAAGCAGCAGAAAGGGGCTTTTACAGGTAGAAGGTGGCACAAAGTGGGAGAACTCCCAATATAGGGCGAGTTCGGGGGGTAGCCTTTCACATATCTGCAGAGGAGACAACATGCATCAGGGCACATGTATATTTTTCACACACAAGGAACACTTATTTGCCCTGGCAAACACATTTGTCCATACACAGACTGTTTAGAAACACTGGAACCTCATGGGTTTATGCAGATCACACTAAGGATGTTTTATAAATTCTTCCAAAACAGCCTGGGAATTTTTCAAGATAAGTTTCTTTGAAAATACTTTTGCCATGCCCAGGCTCTGGAAATATCTTTTAAAGTCTTTGTTCTCATGGACAGCCAGGGAACTAAGCAGACTGTGGAAGATAAAGGCATCTAGCAACTTTTAACAGCAATGGGCCTGAACCTACATCTTAAATCTAAACAACACAGAATGGCACAGCGTTCCAAGCCCGATTCAGATTCACAGTCTCACAGCACATTTGTAGGTGGGTTTTTTTAAACATCCTGGACATACTGTAATTTGTGTTTCTGATATAGCGGAAGGAATAGAAAGCTTTTAGCTTACAAAGTAATTAAAAGTATACGTTAAATTATAAGCCAGATAAATTTGTGTGAGCGTGGACACATGCATCTGCACAAATTGTTTATCTTGTAAGAACCAACACACACAGAAACACACACACACAAACACACACGATTTATTAAAGCCATGTCACAAATGAATGCAATGCCGACTGCTACTTTAAATGAATATTTTTACAGATGGAATCAACATTTTATTTCCCTAATGATGGAGAATGCCGAATACAATCCCTTCGCTGCCCCGGAGGTAGCAGAGGAAAGGGAGCTGGTGGGAAAATTCTCCTTAGTCCACAAAGTGCTTCTAGCTCAGTGTGACTTATTCAGAGATCAAGGGATGCTTGTCCAAAACGGCAAGCAAGGAACTGTGAATAAGGCAAAACTGCTTCACCGTCAGTGCCTGAGAAGTTAATGTTTTGAACATACTGAACTGACCACATGGTGTTGCTCCAGCACCATTGTATTAACATCATAAACGTTGACGTAATTTCTGCTCGGCTCAGCATGTCATCGCGGATAACATTCAATCACAGTTTCCACAGCAATATAGCAGAAGCAGAGTCAAAACTATTAACGGGAGGTTAATTTATGCAAACAGGATTTTAGTGAAGGGTAAAATAATTTCATTGGGTTTGTTCTTCCACTCCACTGGGAAATGCGAAATACCAAGATGAGCCCTGCTGGCTATCTTAATAGACAGCACAGATCTGAGGACTTTTTTCGGTTCTCGATGGTGATTCCTGCATTGCACTTCAATACTGGTCTTGCTCTCTTGGAAGTCGAAAGTCCCACTGATTTTATCAGGACCAAGATCAAGGCCTTAGCAATGTGCTATCAATAGTATTATTTAACGTTCATATTATGGTCATGCCCAGTGGACTTAATCGGGAACAAAGCCCCACGGCACCAGGGGCTGTGCATACAAAACACCGATTAACTGTTCAACTCTCGTGCCTGTAGCTTATCAGTAATAAACAAAAGTCAGATGCTTTGTTACAGCGTCTGCAGGCAACAGCCAGGGGGGCCTCACCGGAGAAAATCCCTGATTCAAAGCTGAGCAGGATCACTACTCTCCCTTTGTCCATCCCAGGGCAGACTAATGCTTTCTTGGTGTGTTTCACACAGGTGTAAATTAACAGCTGAAGTATATAAGTAGGAGTCATGAGAAAAATTCACCAAAGGAAAATTTAGTCTGGATAGCAGGAAAAATTCCCTAATGTTGAAGCTCATTGGGCTTTGTCTTCCCTACCCCCGATTCCTGCCTTCAGTCACTGCCATCACTGCACTAGTACAAACTCCTAGTGCGAACCAGGAAAGCGGCACTTTATACTGGTGGAGCTTAACTCAGGCTGGGATGGTGGCAAATCCTCAGTGTAGCCAAGACATTAGACTTTGGAATGGTGACCCAAGAGAAGTGATAGAAAAACCACTGCCCGGGTCACCTGAACTAAACCAGAGAAAACATTCAACAATACACAGTGGGGAACCATGGTGCACTGGCTATGAGTTGGAGGAGACAGCCTACCTCTTAGGTCTCCTCCACCCCTAATTTCTATTATTCAAGCAGCTGCAATATGAGATCATTTTATTGCTGTACCTTTAACTGAGGTGTCCCTTGATGAAAAAGAAAAACCCCACAGAACACAGCTCAGATCGCAAATTCCCTTATATCTGATTTTATTGTTCCATAACTCCAATCCAGATAGGCAGGCCTGTATGACTGTATTTTAGCGAGGGCCTGTCTAGGCACAATTCCTCATTCCTTTTCCTTGCCACCCTGGGGTTGATCGAATTACCCGATGGCATCATACAGAGTAGCACCCTTCAGTGCAGGATCTTTGCTTTTAAGGATGCATGCTCAAAAATTGCAACATGGTGCTTTTATAGCTCAAATATAGTTTATGCACCACAAATATTTCCCTCTTTGAATAACTGCCTTCTGCAAGGCTTCTTGCACCTTTCTCTGAAACAACTGGTGCAGACCACTGTGAGAAGCAGGCCACTGATCTGAGCCAGTCTGGTCATTCCTAACTTTCTAAACCTCTCTCTTCTTTTGAACAACCTGCAGTATTTACTGTTACTCTAACATAGGCTTACAACTATGTTCAATTTCCAGCAATTTCTGCATCTCTCAAACTTTTTTTTTTTGAGACAATCTTTAATTCAATTAAATTGAGATTTAGCTGAATACATGTGTGCCCAGTGCTTTGAAGATGGAAGAGACAAGATAAATGGTAACTGTTATTAGATTTAGAGACAGGGTTATGTTAAACCCAGATGGATTTACAAAAACCGCAAAGAATGTGTATTTATTGCAAATTGTTGAGAGATGTCTCATTGTATCAACTCAAAGCACAGCTCAGAAGTGCAGCTTGCTTAGGTAGGTACAATAAGAGGTTATCCCAATATAAATAAGTAAATAATAATTGTAGCAAGCTCACCAACTTTTAACATCACAGCTGGGTTTTCAAAGGAACCTATGGTACTTAGATTGTAAGCAATTTCAGGCAGGTGCCATTTTTGGCATGCGTTTCTACAACCACCACCATCCTGATTCATGATCAGGACTCTTTACTCACTACCACAATATAAATAATGAAATAATAATAATAATAATGGAGTTAGCTGAAAGACGATGGTAATTGGACACAGAAGCCCCTTAAAGTCTTTTGAAAATCCCAAGCCACACAGAGCTGATTGCTTATCCTGATGCAGTGACACTAACATTAAGAGATGATGCTCTCAAATGGCAACTCACTCTACAACAGTAAGTCCTTCGTCATCTGACTGCGTCATCTCGTCTTCTGACTGGTCGCTGAGCAGATCACAGGGCAGGAGGGAGGAGCTGTCTGCTAGCTCTAGGACCGGGGCAATGCTGGGCCGTCTGTTACCCGAGCCATTTTCTGATGGCAGGGTTAGCTTGCTGCTGTTAACAGGGCGACATTCTGTGTTCTGCAGGTCCATGGCTACTGTACCTGGAAAGGAAGAGGGAGGAAAGACAATATAAATAGCAATAAATAATGATTCTGTCCAGTGTCTTATGCAATGGCACTGCGGGGAAGAAAGGACAGGAAGAACGTCCAGTTACACTTTGTATTACGGTTCTATTTATAAACCGTCTACAAAATCAGCGAGCAAATGATGAATAGATGGTATAAGCATGTTACAGACATCAGTAGGCCATATTACCAGATGGTTCTAAGCACATCAGCATAAGGTGTTGCGGATGGTTCTAAGCAACCTATTGACCCATTAGACTCTATAAAAATTGGTTACTTCTTTATTAAGACAGCTATTAATAATTTATAAATGGAACTTTGATATAAAGGGTAGCCAAATACTTATATCCCAGACACAAGACGGGAACTTTCACTAGCTCTGCTGTATCAATAGGACTGCTTGCACTCGTAAAGCTAAGCATGTACTTATGTGTTTTGGATCGGGGCCAGAGTGCTCAGAACCTTGCAGGATTGAACCCTTGTACTGACAGAGGTTTGCGATAGAGCAGAACTGAATCTGTGTTCATCAGGGTAATGATCGATATACAAGGTGCCCCCTTCACTGTACGGCTGGGAAATATTTGCACTTCTCAGGCTTTCTGACATATTCACAATGACATCCAAAGCCCTCGACAGGCAAGATTTCAATCCTTCATTGGGAATTTAGAAAATTGGTCTGATTTATAAAAATCTTGGAGAAAAATATCTGACAAAACTTGAAGTAACCCATTCTGAAAATGTGGAGAACATTTATACCTGAGCTTATGCGATTCAATTCCAAGGGGACATTGACTCTGAAGTCAAACAATAAACATGTAAACACTCTAATGAACAATTTCATTGCTCAGCAGAGCTCACATGACAGGCAACGGATGATCAGATTATGGAGCTCTCTTGTGAGGGAAGTCTCATTTTGGCATCTCACAGGGACAGAGCTGGATTTTGGGAGGGTTTAAGAGGGGTAACGTCTTCCCTCAATTCAACCCGTTCTTATCTGTGATTCTAATTGCTATTTTTCCAACTCACTGAATTCCCCGGATAGCACAATACATTTTCTGACTATATTTGAACTCAAAATAACCCATATTTGACTGGAACATCTGAGGGCAACCACTGTCTCCCATAGTTTCAAAAATGAGAACATTCTGCTTGCTTGCACGGTTGCTATAGCAAGTATTTTGCTGCTTACGAACATTCGGGAGTCCTAAAAGCTTGGTGCAGAAAAATCACATCATAACATACAATGTGAAAATACCCCCGCGTGGCAGCTGCTCCCCTCCTCACGTGGCCTGGTTTCCAAGCAGCTCATCAGCAGATCTTATGCTCTTTTTGAATGCTGAAAGCAGTAACCCCACAACGGAGCAAGCAGCCACTGGCATTATGAGCTATAACTAAGCCTGCAAGTCTGTCACGGAGGTCATGGAAGTTACGGATGCCACACCCCCCGGAGCACCCACGGCCCCCCACCCAAGTTTTAGTTAGGGGTATATAGTAAAAGTCATGGACAGGTCACGGGGCTGTGAATTTTTGTTTACTGCCCATGACCTGTCCATGACTTTTACTAAAACTACCTGTGACTAAAACGTAGCCTTAACTATAATGAATAGTCTGGGCTTTTCTTTTTCGGAAAAGTCTTAGCTGTAGAACTACAAGGCTTTTGGTTACCATACTGTTTTTCATGGGAGAGATTATCAGAAACACTGAGGGATTTAGGAGCGCAAGTCCTACTGAACTTCAAGTCTCTTAAATCCCTTACACACTTATGAATTACACCCTTGCCACCGACATTCCTCACCAAAGAATCCTCAAACATTTGAGATTCAAAGAAAAAATGTTTCAAACCGCTCATTTTCTTGCATTCATAAATAAGTTCCACATTCCAAGTTCATTAAACTATGTCCAAGTTCTTGTTAAAATGTGGGTACAGTTTTGGCCACAATAGAGACCGGAGCATGGATCCAAGGAGAATATTACATACAAGAATGACTGGAAAAGAGATTTTTGTTTTAAACCCATGGATTAGTCATAGTCAAATGAAAATGTCAGACACCTGGGAATTTAAAAAATACGATGAGAAGTCACCGGCAAAATATCCATGCCAGACTAATATGTCTCATATCCTTTTATGTTTAAGTGGAACCACTTTGTCTCTTTCCAAATGGCCAGTAAAAACCTAGTTGTGTATGTCCATAATAGCCTGAGAGGGTTGGATGTAGTCAGTAGCTGGAAAGGAGATTTAGGCCTACTCTACAATTTGTACAGCGCCACAGCTACACCGATCTAGGTATCCTGGAAACCGTCTATAGGAGAGGCCGTTTCTATCACCTTGCAGCCCAGATGGAGCTGCATCTTGCTGGTGGCTAAAGCAGTGCTATCAACACATCCCTCTTACCATGATCATGGGTTGCTGTGAGTTCAGACAGTCGTAAAACATGGTGCAATCTGCCAATGGAAGGGCCTAATTTTCGGAGCAGTATTATTAACACCACCATCCCTGGCTCATCCCTCGCTCTCCACCCACATTGCTGACGGCTCTTAAGAGCAGCGTTTGTCCAGAGAACTCAAGGATCATTTTTCTTAACTCTTTCAGCTTTACCTTCATGAATCTTTCTCTTTCCCAAGCTGTCATTCATAGCAGCGGGGAGCTGTTAACCTCACTGATTCATAGCCTCCTGCGGTCTCACAAAGACAATGCACCTCCAGCTTAGTGCTTGCTCCTCTTCCCTGCCCACTAAAACCCCTGTCGGCTCCATCCATGCTGTAAAATACATGGCTCAACCTGTGGTGCCCAAACATGCAAAGCCAGGACAAAGCACGGCCAGAACATTGCTCTTGAGTGTTGCCATCTCATTAAATATTCAAAATGGAGAGTCTGGGTGGGATTTTCAGCCCACATAAGAGAATTAGGCACCCAATGACTTTCAATGGGACTTGGGCACTTTTCTTCCTCACTTCCTTGGAAAAATCCCACCTCTTTTCTCCTACCTACCTGGGCCAGGATGTTCAGAAGTGATTCTGGGTTCCTTCATTCTTTGGGTGCCCAGCTTGGGACCCCTTACAGGGGCCTGATTTTCAGAGGGAGGGGTGTTCTGAAAATCAGGTGCTTTTAAGGTGTATTGAGTTGGGAACTCAAACTCAGCAGTCATTTTTGGAAATCGTGACCATCGGCTTTCCATGAATCTTCGTCAAATGCAAATATTTTTAAATAGCTACAAAAGCGGTGACTGCCACGGTGAACAAAGTGCAGGAGTTCGGCTCGCTCCCCCTTGTTGCTAGCCAACTAGCTGAATGCTGAGTGACCTACTTGCGAAATATAATTTCTATCTCTCTCTCATCTGACTTTTGAAAAAGCTCCCACTGAGAACAAGCCAAGTAACAAGAACATCAGCCAGTGCTGTTCAGCGAGGAGCTTTGTGTCTTGCTGCTGGGAGAATCTTTGCCAGTTTATGCTCTTGAGTGTAAATGGATAAATGATTTGTCTGAAATACAGTCTCCTGTTGTGCCTGGGCTTCTCCTGACAACCCCCCCATTTCAGGCTGCCCAGAGAGAAGCTGGAAATAATGTTTCATGGTATTTTGGAGAAAGTGCATCATGCACTTCAGAGCGACCTGCACCATTTGCCAAGTTATGCAAGAGAAACATGATTTCAAATGCAGACAACAGAGCCTATTCTTCTGTCCAAGGCCTGGGGTATTTCTGGGAGCAAGTAACTTTAATGCTAATGGACGTGCTGGGCATTAGCATTTGCAGGGAGTATTTTCCATCCGAGAAGCTAGAGGGGGAGAAGTAGCGTTATCCCGGTTTTACAGTCATAGGTTCCAAGGCCCAAGAGGCCCACTGTGATCATTTAGTCTGCGCTCTATTGCACAGGCCCGAGCACTTCCCCACAATAATTCCTGTTTGACCTAGAGCAGATCTTGTAGAAAAACATCCAGTCTTGATTCTAAAATTGCCAGTGATGGAGACTCCACCAGGACCCTTGGTAAGTTGTTGAAAATGGTGAATTACTCTCACTGTTAATGGCTCCCACTGCCTGCTTTCCAGCCTGAACTTGTCTAGCTTCAGCTTCCATTGAATCTTGTCATGGCATCCTTTGCCTGTTAGACCAAAGAGCCAATTATCAAATATTTGTTCCCTGTGTAGGTGAGCAAGTCACCCCTGAACCTTCTCTTTGTTAAACCAAATACTTGAGCTCCTTGAGTCTTATCACTATAAGGCACGTTTTCCAATCCTTTAGTGATGCTTGTACCTCTTCTCTGAACACCTCGCCAATGTATCAACAAACTTCTTGAACTGTGGACACCAGAACTGGACCCAGAAATCCAGTAGCGGTTGCATCAGTGCCAAATACAGGTGAAAAACCTCTCTACTCCTACTCAATCATCCCTTGTTTATGCAGTCAAGGAGTACTCCAGCTATTTTGGCCTCAGCATCAAACTGGGAGCTCATGGTCAGCTGATTACCCACCTTGACCCCAGGATAGAGTCCCCCATTGGGGAGGTATGATCGAAGCTCTTTGTTCCTAGATGTCTGTATTCACATGTGCCTGTATTAAGCCACAGATTGTTCCTTTGTGCCCAGTTTACCAAGTGACCAGATCACCCTGTGTCTGGTGCCTGTCCTCTCCATTATCTAACTCTCCCAGTTTTTGTGTCATCTGCAAACTTTAACAGTGATGAGTTTATATTTTCTTCCAGGTCAGTGGGAAAAAAAAAGGTTAAATAGAGTAGGACCTAGAACCGATTCCGGTGGGACCCCACTGAAAACACACCCGGTCCACCCTGATTGCCTGGTTATAATTACATTTTGAGACCTGTCAGTGAGCCAGTGTTCAATCCATTTAAATGTGTGCCATGTAGATTCTGTATCACTCTAGTTTATTAACCAAAATGTTGCATGGTAGCAAGTCAGATGAGGAAACCCAGACAGTGGCTGGGTTGGGAATAGAATCCTAGGAGGGAATGTTCAGGTCAGCTGCGTGCAGAGAGCTAGGTGGGTAAAGCCATGGGCACCCTACCCTTTTTAGTCTTTTTATTTATAGTTGTATGTATCACCTGAGAGCCCCAGTCATGGGGAAGGACCCCATTGTGCTCAGGGCTGTGCAAACCCAGAACAAAAATACTTTCTCTTGCCATCATTTTGTTACATCTAGGAGAGGTCGATCCAGCCAAGCCTTTTTCGTTGGGAATAATTCAATGTAGTACTTAGTGATGAATTTTGCTGGCAAGGTTATAGCTCACAGAGACCAGCCAGGAGGATGAATCATAGCAAATACAGCTGAGCCCGCTCATGCCATGAGGTTAAAAAACCATTAGTGACAGAGCCTCACTGCTTTCCGCAGCAAACGAGTGGAACTTCGTTACGATAAGCCCTGGAATTAGGCAGTGAAATATGGAGGCACAGCCTAAAACCAGAGGGCTACAGGGAACTGCTGAAAAGCTGCTGTCTAGCCCCTCTGCAATAATGGCAGAGCAGGAGAGCACCTCACAGGCCAAAACGCAGGCCAGGTACACGCCCACGCTGCGAAGCGAGAGCAGGCATTCCCGTCTGCAGGCTGCTGAGATCAATGCGACCGACTCACACTGTACCACAGCGCAATCCCTTTGTCCCACTGTAAATCTTATTTACTGTGCAGAGCAATGACCCAGTCCCAGTAGAAATACATCCGAGGCAAACTAATACCTGTCTCATAAATATCCTGTGCTGCAGCAACTCCCAGCTCTCCCGGGCATGTTCGAGCACTGCACTAGCAAGGCAGGCCAGGCACAGACGTTGCCACGGGTTTGGTCGAACCCTCCTGAAAGGGACAGCTCTGGGAAGCCAGCGCTCCCGCACACGAGGCCTGTAGGGGAGGGGGCACGGCCTTCCAACCCGGCAGATCCTGGGGACTCATGAGACAGGGTATAGAGGTAGAAGTAATGGACAGCTCCCACCTGGAATGGCTACTTCTCCTTGCTAGTGCTTGGGCCCCCACTCCCCTGGCAATGAGGCTCCAGCAGGAGCCAGGCGGCCATTGGAGGGGTCTCTTGTGGCAGTACAGTAGCGGAGTCTGCTGGTCGCAGCATTAACTCCCAATGGAGGGTCCCGGGGCAGCTGGCCACAATGCCTTCTAGAGAAGCTGGGCCCTGGATCCACCCTTCCTAATGCCCATCATGCACCCACAGAGGGATCTTTGTAGAGCACGGGGAACTGCTGCAGAGGGGACAAGATGGCCCTATGTATCCCCTGTGGCCCCTTCTCCGGAGCTAGGAAGGTTAAACACGGGGCCGCCTCCCGGATTTCTGTCTCTCCAGGGTGTGGAAGACTGAGAGCCCATGCATCAAACCCTCTCCCCAAGCCTTGCAGCTGTTCCCAGCACTCAGGAGGGCTATGAAATAGCTGTGAGCCAGGGCGAGAGCAGAGGCCAGCTGCATGACAGAAACATAAATAACCTGCTTGTGGCATTTCGCTGCTAAGAGCAATTTAAAAACCAACGGTCGTTCACGAGGGGAAATAACAGGAAAGCTCCATTCTAGTGCTCTGGCCCAGTGGCCTTTCTCTACACTCTCCTACTATGGGAACAAAGTGCATGGCAAGACAAGCTTCACTTCGCTGTTTGTTGGGTACCGACTGCTTTCCCCCGCGAGAGCACGTATCCTCCTGCACCGGCAGGGAAATGATGCAGGTGCAGTTATAGAGCTTCCCCTCCCCAAGACACGACGCTGCTTGCGTTTGCCAAAGGTAGGCACATGAATGCTCAAGAAGTCACTTCAGGGATTGACTTTGTCTGGAGACAGAAGCTGAAGACCAGGAATAGCGTGTGCAAAAGGATGAGAGAAAAGAGCTCCCTTCTGCTCGACAGCACGTGGTCTGAGCTATTTCGAAAGGGCGAATACACAGACATCTGCTGTGCGAAGGGCCATGTGGGAGTCCATCGCCGGCAATATTTTTAATTGTTTTTTTCCCCCTGCCTCTGTTTTCCTTGCAATAAGCCAACGAGCCGAGTGCTACTGGCTTATTTATTTGTCATCTGCACCGCTGCAGAGTACAAGAGATCCTTCAGTGCAGATTAAAACAAATGTGCCAAAGAGAAATTCGCTCCATTTCTCCAGAGACCAAAAAGGGAGGTGCTGGATTCCCTGCAGCAGGGAAATGGCAGAAAGTTATTTTCCCCTGTGACTCTTCAGCTACTGAACAATAGACAGCACGGGGGGGGGGGGGGGGGGGAAGTGTCATCCAGCAGCGCCCGGAAAGCAGGTATTTCTGCAGCGCAGGGCCGCTGGTAACTTAGACAGGGAGAGTGTTCCTTGATCACCGTAGGGAACAGAACTGTACAGAGCTTGCTGGTTCCTTGGCAGCCTGGGTCTGTAAGAGGATCAATTCATTCCTAAGCCCAGTTGCACCCAGAGCTCCCAGGGAAATCAATGAATGTGTAACTCAGGGCAGCATTTGTTCCTACTCTATTTTGAAGTAGTACAAGAGCCTGGCTCTGTCAGATTGTTATGACTACTTAGAAATTCTTAGCAATTAGCACAATCAGGAAATGCTTAGTAGCCTGCACTCTTAGCACTTCAGCTTTTTGCAAAATGAGCTAAGCCCCAAGCTCCCTAAGAGGTAGGTGGTGTTATCCCATTATATAGATGGTGAAACTGCAAACTCCATAGCCACAATTCTCCATCAGTACAGCTCCCACCCGTGTAGCAACAGCGTACATATGGCTCTGAGCAGGATTAGACAACAGGGTGATACAAATGCACAAGCACAACTGGAGCCCTGTCGACCCTGCAGCCTCCTCTGTTGCTCTCAATGGAAGAGCAGTCCTGGAGGTGAAAAACTGTCTTTGCCAGCAAACAGTGTAGCTAGGTCAGAGAGGTTAAGTGACTTGGCCGAGGTCACACAGCACATCACTGGCAGAGGCAGGAGCATAAGTCAGGAATCCTGACTCCCCATTCTGTACTCTAACCATTAGACAGAACTCCCTGAGACCACTGAAAGTAACCTGACTTTTTCCAGCTTTCACAACAGTTCAAATTCAGGTTTGGGTTCGGGTCTTGGGTGAAGTTTCTGGTTTCATCCAACCCAGAGGCTCTGGGTCATTTGTGTTCAGCAGAAAAAGGATGGCAAAGCACTCACGCTTAGCTTTGAAGGTGTTTCACATCCCAGTAGCACCGTGGGGCCATGTGCTCATTACCAGACATCTACCACTCACAAAACTCCTTTGAGCAGAGGGCCTGGTTTTCTACCACAAAAGGAATTACCCGCAGTGGACTCAACAGGAGTTAAAAAACAAACAAACACCATGAAGAACAGAGTGAGGTGTGCGGGAGATATTATTACTCTGCTCATTCACACAGGCTGTGCCGCTTTCCTCTCTTCCATTGGGAGGGCTAGAAGGACTCACCCATACTTGCAATTATGCTGTGAACAGGCAGCCTGGATGGGCCGTCATAGATCCCTCTCCCTGCAAAGCCTTTCTTCTTTTGCTTCTCCTCCTGCTTGAATATGAAGGCAGAGTTCTCCTCCTTGGTGATGTTAATGTAGAAGCAGGTGTCAGACGCCGTCATGATGTGCCGCGGCCCAGGGTTCAGCAGGATGCTCTTGTTCTCTTCCCTCCTGATGCCGATCAAGCAGACGCCGTACCTAAGGCAGAAGTACAATGTGGACATTCAAGGCCACTCCCTCGAAAAGACTCTTGGTTTCTTTTGCAAAGCTACTGCCTGGGCCTCAGCCAACGTGTCACACCAGCGTCACTGACCCAGCACATGGAAAACGGAAGCAAATGCAAACTCTCCTCTCACTTTGCACCTTTCCAAACCAATATTGGAGGTAATTGGATTGATCCAGTCCCCGCTGCCCCGCTATTTACCAAGAGAGTTAAACGACCGCGACATGTGAGACCGGTACCAAAAGCTGCAAGGGATCCCCATGCCAGGGCTTCGAGGTACCGAACCGGGCTGGCTCTCACTTTTTGTGTGCGTGGAAGGCAGCATAGGTGAAGCTTTTCCCTTCGTATTCCATGAAGAACTTGCTGTCCCCCATGCGGATGTGGTACACTTCGTTGCCTGAGCAGCGTCCGTACATCCTTTGCCACTGCTCCGGGGACTCCTGGCCTTCTCTGTAACCAGAGGAACAGAATATGCCTGGTAAGGACTTGTGCTCAGCTCCACCACCACAGTGCGATCTCACTAGGGTCCCCCCCCATCACTATGGTATCTGGGCACCTTGCTGGAAGGCCAGCATGCTTTCTGAGCCCATAGCAAGTGCGGGAGCTTCTTTATGTTAAAGCTATTCTTGTGGGAATTATGGGGCCAGTCCAGGTGGGCCCTTCCAAGGATGTGTCATCGGGGAAGCTGGTGGCCAGGAAGAGAATTGCAGGGGGGAACTGATGAGCCTGCACCTTCAAAATCCATGCCTAAAGTGTCACGCTCGGCAGGCCCTCTGCAGCAAGAGGTGGTGCTGTATTTGCCACCCCGGACTAAAGTGAAGGGCATTTGAACACCTCTGCCCCCTGACCCAACTGCTCCATGTGTCATGCCGATTACTGATAACAGCCTCCTGAAATGACCGAAGAAGACCCAAAGTTTGCTCCGCTGTCATCCTGTCTCACAAGTATCTGAGCAGAAGGGCCTTGGAGTACAGAAATACCCCGGGCAGGCCACAGGGCCCACTCTCTGGGCTAAGCGATGGGGTCGGAAAGGGTGAGGGGAGGCAGCAGTGGCAGGACTCCTCTCCGTGTTGTAACAAATCTCCATGGTTCAGCATTGGAGATCACCCCTCCCGATCCCAACAGAATGAAGGGACTCCAGCCTCCCTACAGCTACACCCTCTGGGCCAGATCCTCCTCAAAGGACAATTCATGCCAGCTGAGGAGGATCTGCTCTATACGGTGTTATTACACGGGACATGAATGACAGGAGCTCTTAAAGATGAGGCTGCATTTTAGGCCATCAGCACTAAGATCATGACTGTGTGTATCAATAACCTGCTGCGCTTTCCAGGCTCATTTTAATTTCGGATTTTAACTGCCTTCCTATTTCATGGGACAGAAGAAGGCTGAGAGGGGATCTGATTGCTCTGTATAAATACATTAGGGCATAAATACCAGGCCGGGTGAAGAGCTAGTGAAGCTAAAGGACAATGTTGACACCAGAGTAAATGGATATAAACTGGCCAGGAACAAATTCAGGCTGGAAATTAGCAGAAGGTTTCTAACCATCAGAGGGGGGAGATTCTGGAACAGCCGCCCACTAGGAGTTGTGGGGGGCAAACAACGTCATTAGTTTTAAAACATTTTAGTGCAATCGTACGAGGGGGTTGCTTGTAATGGCGCGAGCAGGGCTCAGCCGTCCTGGGGCTCCCTTCCGGGTTATGATGTATGCCCCACACTACAAGAAGGATGTGGAAAAATTGGAAAGAGTCCAGCAGAGGGCAACAGAAATGATTAGGGGGCAGGGGCACATGACTTATGAGGAGAGGCTGAGGGAACTGGGATTGTTTAGTCTGCAGAAGAGAAGAATGAGGGGGGATTTGGTAGCTGCTTTCAACTACCTGAAAGGGGGTTCCAGAGAGGATGGAGCTCGGCTGTTCTCAGTGGTGGCAGATGACAGAACAAGGAGCAATGGTCTTAAGTTGCAGTGGGGGAGGTCTAGGTTGGATATTAGGAAACACTATTTCACTAGGAGAGTGGTGAAGCACTGGAATGGGTTACCTAGGGAGGTGGTAGAATCTCCATCCTTAGAGGTTTTTAAGGTCAGGCTTGACAAAGCCCTGGCTGGGATGATTTAGTTGGGGTTGGGCCTGCTTTGAGCAGGGGGTTGGACTAGATGACCTCCTGAGGTCTCTTCCAGCCCTGATATTCTATGATTCTGCTGCGGAGCTTCAGCCGACCACTGGCCAAGGTCAGGAAGGGATTTTCTTCCCCACTATATTCTGGGAGGGTATTTTAATCTCCTTCCTCTGAAACATCACGCCTGGAAGTGGAATACTGGACTGGGGTGGCGGTGTGGAACAAGGCTCTAAAGTGGCTTTGAGCATTCTCTCTCTCTCAGGGGCTTGGCCAGCTGGTTCTTGCTCCCACGCTCAGGGTCTAACTGATCACCACATGTGGGGTCGGGAAGGAATTTCCCCCCAGGTTAGACTGGCAGGGACCTTGGGGGTTTTTCGCCTTCCTCTGCAGCATGAGGATTATCTGGGTATATCTCATTTAATCATTTCCCTGCCATTACAGGGGCCTTGGGCACTGGGGCATCTCGGTCCCTCCTATTCTCTGCCTCTGGCGCATAATAGTCTAGTCTCCTGTGGGTCTCATTTACTTTGGTCTCATTTCAGTTGCCGGATTTAGTGGGCGAGTTTGGGGCCTGCGACAAACGGTGCCAGTCCTTAAGTCATCCCCCCCTGCACGGCACAGCGTCTGTGAGTGGCTATTTGCTGAGATACAATTGCCACACCCATGACTTCCTGCCAGCCATCTGGGTCTCTCTGTTCCACCGTTCATTACCTCTCAAGATGGATCCAAATAAAGTGTGTGCAGATTTCAGCTCCAGGTATGTGACTTCTGTACTTATAAGGCAAGTGACACTGCCCCAGCTCAATGGGTCACAGAGGACATTCAAAAGTATTATTCTTTCTTGTAAGATTTATGCTTTTTAACTAGAAATGGGACAGGACCAAGGCCCAGGACACAAGGCGTCAGAGGGAAGGTGATCAGATACACGGCTGGAACTATAATTATTATTGATCATTGGTAGTCTGATAGCATCTAGAGATCCCAACCAAGATCAGGTAGATGCTGTACAAACATATCATAAGAGATAGTCCCTGCCTCAAAGAACATACAATCTAAATAGAAAAGGATGGGAGAAAGGATGCATTACTGTCCACATTTGACAGATGGGGAACTAAGGCACAAGGAGGCTAAGTGACAGGCCCATGGTCACACAGGTTGGCTGTGGCAGAGCCTTGAATAGACCTCAGAGCTCCTGAGTCTCTGTCCCTTTAACACAAGAGCATCCTTTCTCTCAAGGCAGATTTAAGTTAATATAGATCCAGATCTAAACTTTGTAGTTCAGGCCAAATCTCTATTTTTAACCCAATGCAAATGTTAAGCAGACAACCCAGAGTGAAGAATGTGCAAAAAACATTCCAGCAAACAGAAGACAGTTCATGAGTAAAACACCAGCACTCACTGGCCCCTGGATGTGTGAACCAGCAGGGTGATGAGCGTGGAGGTTGCTGGGCAGACGCAGTTCAAAGCCAGCATGGCGTATTTGCATTCTTCTTCGCAGACCACATGATCTGAAATGAAAAAGACAATTACTACCCTCTGAGCATCACTTTCATTTTTCTGATTTACACACCTCCTACAACTGGTAATGTCCCATGGCTGATCTTCTAGCTAGCCAGTTGCTACGCATGGGAGGCTGGGGAGAGGGTTGCACAGCACGCACAGCTATTTGAGGATGCTGGAGATCGTTTGTTTTATGTTCCAGTCTCTATGAAGTCAGCGCAGATTGATTAAGCACAGAAGGGGCTGCAGGGAAACACTCAAACATCTTTGTTTCCAGTACGTACCATAGACGGTTTCAACTAATCAAAAACCCACCCTGGATGACACATGGGGAGCAATGAAAATTGGAATAAATGCAGGGAGGAAAAACAGATTCACAGAATGGAAACCTGCCAAGTAAACAGAACCCAATCCAGACCCCCAGCTCCTCCCAAGGCAGAGTCAGGGGAGAGGGATGAATTTCAAACCCCAGGACCTGGTCCAGATTCATTCTATGAAGGACGAGGTATCACACTGACAGCCTAATGACCTGTACTCAATCTCAAGTGTCTCTTTCCAGAAAAAAATTGATCATTGTCCAATAATAATAATAATCTGGTAACATATTTGAATTTAGGCCCAATCCTGCCACTGGTCCCACATGGTAATTTGAGGGCAGAGAGATGGCAGAATTCACGATCCAAATTATGCAAGTTTATCATGGGGAAGATAAGAAAAGCTCTCTCACTTCATTATAATTTCCCTGATCACAGATACTAAACTGTTCTGTACTTTACAACACTGTCGAACCCACAATCCCATTTTGGGAGATTCCCCAGGAAACACTTAAAAGAAAAGGACCATACCTAAAAATACAAACACTACATTTTTAAAAGGTTTTCAGAAACTTTTGGCAAGGTTTAAAAGTTTGGTTGTTTTTTGAGTTGGTAGAGAAGCCTCTGCCCTACCTCATAATGGCCCAGGGGGACTATTCTGCCAGTGACCTAAGTCCGTGACTCACATTAGCATTACTAGCTGTTAGGAACATAAGAACTGTCATAGTGGGTCAGACCAAAGGTCTATCTAGCATGGTATCCTGTCTCCAACAATGGCTCCAACCGGGGCTTCAGGAGGTGTGTACAGAACAGGGCAGTTGGAGTGATCCACCCGTCGTCTTCTCCCAGCTTCTGGCAGTCAAGGGGTTTAAGGTCACCCCAAGCATGGGGTTGCATCCCTGGCCATCTTGGCTAATAGCCATTGATGGACCTATCCTCTATGACCAGCTCTAGTTATTTTTTTTTAATCCAGTTATGTTTTTGGCCATCGCCCCATCCCATGGCAATGAGTTCCACCGGTTAATTGTGCGTTTGTGTGAAAAAGTACTTCCTCTTGTTTTTATTAAACGCACTGCCTATTTATTTCATCTGGTTTTTCTTTTGTGGGAATGGGTAAATAACACTTCTTTATTCACTTTTCCCACACTATTCATGATTTTATAGACCTCTAGCATATGCCCCCTTAAGCGTCTCCTTTCTAATCTGAACAGTTTAATCATTTCCGTCTCTTTTTGTACAGAAGTCGTTCCATCCCCTTGATCATCTTGTTGCCCTTCGCTGAACTTCTTCCAGTTCCACTATGTCCTTTTTGAGATGGAGCAACTCGAACTGGACCCAGCAATCAAGGTGAGGGCACACCATGAATTTATATAGCTGCATTATGATATTCTCAGTCTTATTTTCTATCCTTTTCCTAATAGCTCCTAACTTTCTGTTTGCCTTATCAGTGTTGAATTTCATCTGTCATTTTGCTGCCCAGTCACCCAGTTTTGTGAGATCCCTCTCTTCAGTCAGCTTTGGACTTAATTACCATGAATAATTTTGTAATATCTGCAAACTTTGCCTCTTCGCTGTTCACCCCATTTTCCAGCTCATTAATGAGTATGATGAATAGGACTGGACCCAGTACAGATCCTTGGGGGACCCCCTTGTTCACCTCTCTGCATTAGAACACCTGACCATTTATTCCTAACCCTTTGTTTCCTTTCTTTTAACCAGTTACTGATCCACCAGAGGATTTTCCCTCTTCTCCCACGACTAATTAGTTTCCTTAAGAGCCTTTGGTAAGGGACCTTGTCTAAGGCCTTCTAAAAATCCAAGTACATTTTATCGATTGGATCACCCTTATCTTCATGCTTGTTGATACCTTCAAAAGAATTTAATACAATGGTGAGGCGTGATTTCTCTTTATAAAAGCTGTATTGCTTCTTCCAACAAATCTATGTGTCTGATAGTTCTGTCCCTTAATATAGTTTCTAGCAATTTGCCCAGTCCCGAAGTTAGGCTTGTCAGATCGCCTCCGGAGCTCTTTTTTTTATTAAATTTAATTCCTGTGTTGTGACAGGCAGAGGATGGATATCCTAAAATATCTGCTAGAAGGACCAAGAAACTAGAGGAGATCACGCCACCAGGGCAGTGGCAACTCCGGCAGCGAGAGGTTCAGACTGGTGGCTGGAAGAAATACGGGAACCCATTGGTGGTGAGTAGCAGCGAATATTCAGGAACATCTGTAGATTGGTGGCTGTGTTTAGCAATAAGTCTCCCCTCAGGGCTCCTGGCGTGAGTAAAGGCAGGTGGATCTGGCCTTCCAGGGGAAGCCCACATCTGCTCACACCAAACTCACCAGCAAACTTGACATGAAACTTGTTTTCAGGCTTTAGAATCTGAACATAGAGGGGGCAGTTGGGAGCAAAATCCTTCACAGCCCAGGCTCTCAGGATGGTCTGATGGTCCTGATGAAAGACAAAGGCAAGAGCAACGCTATAAGCATCCCTCCGGCAGCTCAGTAGGTTCCAGCACCTCCATGTTTTAGGCTTAATTCACAAGCAATAGTGCCTTGTGATCACCGAGAGACAAGCACAGGCAGGCTCACTGCAAACACCCAACCCTCCCAGGCTGCCCCTCCAAAACAAATGTGGAGTCCGGAAGCGAAACAGGAAAAATAAACTGAGTTCAGTCTAGGATTTGCAGATTTCCTGTGGGGTCCTTTGAATAGCCCAGCCTTAACCTCCTGGCATCCCAGACCGGTAACTGATTTGCTATATACACAGAATCAGATAAAGGCCATACACACAGGTACATATTGGAATCTGGGTCATCCCAATACCAGCACAGAGGGTTACATACCTGCCCCAGGGATCTGATGAGAAGATATGCCTGAAATCTTGGTAAATAATAATTCAATATGAACTATCCCCGCTACCTGAGGAGTGCCACCCTACGCTGAACTTGTTCTGTGGCCACTATTCAAGGGCGGGTTCCTCCCTGGCTAAAGAAAACGGACCTACAAGGGGTCCTAAGGAGACCCTGACTTTCACTCTGCAGGTCACTTCCTCCCACCTCAACCCGGTGTGTCCTTCCCCAGGCACCCCTGTTCATTCTCCAACCAGAGGGCAGCAGGCAGACCAGGCCTCTCGTTTAGCTGGTTCCAGTGATGTATTCAAACCGTATCATCATTTCCCTCCAGAGTTTTTTAGAGGATGCACTTAAATTCAAGTGACTGAACCCAAGCCCTCTTGATCTTAACACACAAGCTTCTACTGCCATCTCTGTTAGCAGCCGGCTTGTCAATCTCTGTGTTACCAATTTGTTATTGCAAGGTTTTAGTCACGCTATTCCCTGAACCATGAGGAGTGGTCACCCTTCGCCTGTTCTCTGTAATGCTACTCAAGGTACATTTACACCGCAATAACCGACCCTCCTCCCCCTCACCCCCCGCCACAGCACTGGGTCTCGGAGCCTGGATCAGCTGACTCGGGCATGTGGAGCTGAGGCTGCAGGTCAAAAATAGCAGTGTAAATGTTCGGGCTTGGGCTGGAAGCCTGCCAGGGCGTGGGTCTCCAAGCTCAGGCCCAAAGGTCTGCACTGCAATTTTCAGCCCGAGCCTGAGTCAGCTGATCTGGGCCAGCCGCAGCCGTGCCGTGGGGCTTTTATTGCAATGTAGACGAACCCTGACTCTGAAATCTCCCAGCTCCCTGTTGCAAATGCGGGCCTAGGCACAGGGCGGCCAGGGCACTGCAAGGACCTTGGCACAATGATGTTGATGAGAGATTAAATTTCAGCCCTCAGAGGCTCTCTCAATGGGGAACTCTAATGCAGAGACTCCGGATCCATTGAGAGCAGCCCCTCGTTTCTAACAATTTCCATTGACGTTTCTGGTGATTCACACTGGGCCAAACGGTGAAGTCTTTACTGTCTCCTTACTCAGGAGTTAGCCTGGTAGGAGGACGCCTTGGGGACCTGGCCCCTGGCAGGTTTTTTCAAGCCCACGTGTTCTCTCTCATGACCCTCTTCCCCTTCCCTGAGGCCGTGGCAAAGTCACAGTCCTGACCGGATAGCAGCCCACACACTTGCATGGCAACCGTGACTGCAAACCAGTCTGTGACCTCACTGCAAATCCCAACGAACGCATCTCTCCTGCCCCACGGGAACATAAAGCCAGCAGGAATTCACTGCTCGCCGGGGACGTTCTGCTCTTCCCACCAGGGGCTACAGCCCAGTCAGGCCAATAGTGGGAGCAAAGGTTCAGTCCAGAATAAAACGAGACAGAGGAGAAACGTGTCCTGGAACCACACAGATCAGCCTGTCATTGAAAAGCCAGCGTGGCTGCAGCTAGTCACACGCTGTCTCCCCCGGCCTGTCTGGAGAAACTGACAGCACTGCGGCTTTGTTCCAGTTTTACGCACCAGCCGATGAGACAACTTGACACACAGACTATCACGAAAGCAGCAAGACCAGCAAATAGGAACATGGGAATCCTTTCAGCAGTACGGACACAGCCCCTCGGCACATGCATGAGCATGGAAAAACACCCTGGGTGTAGAATGCCACTGTATTTTAATGCAGTGGTTCTTGTCCTTTGCCATACTAGGACCCCTTTGCATACCAGCGCACCCACCTCCCCCAAGGACTATCCCTTCCGTCCAGCCAGGACCTCTCTCTTATGTAGCACTAGGGGGACAGCTGAGTGAGCTGTGACCTCCTGATAGCTGTTCATGACCCATCCCTGGGTTGAGAACCTCTGTTTTAATGCACCCCAGTTTGGCGTGTGGGTCTGACTCATTCTGGTGGCAGGCATTCGGGTACAGAGTCAGCCCCTGTGGTCAGCCCCTCTGGTCGCACAACCAAATTGGCCCCCAACCTCTCCTACTGCTCTTCCCAACGTCAGTGGCTTGTGTTGGTGTATCATCATTTCTTTGCCACCTGACCCTTCTTGTGGATAATCCCATGAGCTGTGATCTAACTTTCCACCTGGTCTCCTTCCCACAGCTTTATCTGGGCACGGTAAGAACATGCATTTCAGGATCACAGTCAGATACCTCGCTTCCTAATTCCGATTTCTTTAGGCCTCTCTTCTTGGGTATTTTTTTCGCTGCATGCAGGGTGAGGACGTTTCTAGTTCACACAGTTCAAGGTGATCCCCAAAGCCCCAGCTCTGCCAATCCCAGCATATGCACCACGAACACAAATGACAAAAGCATCATAAGGCAGCAAAATGTCACCAAGGCATGCCTGGCTGGGGAGTGGTAGACAGCCTGTTGATGAATGCACCTGATGTTTTCGACACTTAGGAAAGAAACATTGGACTGACCATAGTGGCTCAGGACTTCCTCCAGTTCAGTAGCTCTGTCTTCAAGAGCGGATGCTTCAGAGGAAAGAACAGGAATCCCTGCCCTAGGAAGGGACGGGATGACTTGCCCCAGGCAATGTAAATTAGTATTAGCATTATAAGTTTGTTAGCACCCATAACCAGACGTCCATAGAGCGAAACCAGGCTCTGCTAACTGCCATCTCCTTTTGGGGGAGGGCCTTTGGCTTGGGTTATGCAGGAGGTCAGACTAGTTTATAATGGTCCCTTCTGGCTTTAACAGCTATGATGCGCCAATAAACCCAGCCCTGTCTTACCGCGGCCGTGCGGTCCGCCTCGTTTCGACTGCTGAGAATGAAACAGGCCTCTCCGTTATCCATCCTGAAAACACAAAGGGTTCTGTGATCACACACAGCCAGCGAGCTTCTTCATCTCACAGGCACTCAGCTAGAGAGCCCGCTGGCCTGGTTTCTGGGTGGTCAGAAAAGACGGCACACCTGGGCACTGCTAACGTTTGCCGGGAATCGGGTAACCTGCCCTCCTGCCCATCCCTGTCCCATTACAAGAGGAGCAGAGGTAGCCTGCGAGAAGGCCATTTCATGCTGCTCTTAGTAAATTAAATACAGCAGTCTGGGAACAGCAGGGATGTTATAAAAGGCCTGATCCCAGTTGTACCAGTCAAACCGTGCGCATACTGTTCCCTTGGGGACAGGGACTTGATCATTTCTGTGAGCATCCCGTGGTTACGGGCTGGACACCGCAGGGGAAAACCTCAAGAGAGCGCTGGGGTTGGTGTGTGTCTGTCAGTAGCCAGCACAGAGACAACACGGTCGGCGGCTTGCATAGCTACAGGCTTTTGGTTTCAGGGAGCTGAGCTACAGGGGGCACAAATGAGGCTGTTTCACGTGAAGGGCGGGTAGCGGCGAGGTGCCTCACAACCCTGAGTATCTCTGGGGAGCGTCACACCACCACCACCCCCTGAGGAAGCCGACAGGACTGCGAGCAGATGGCTGCTCTCTGCACAGGCGGGTGTGAATGCCACAGAAAGCCATCCGGTATTTCTCCACGGTTTTATTTCAGCTGTGGGAGGCCCTGGCAAGGCTCAGGTAATTAAACAAGGGAGCTTCTGGCTCTGGCAGGTGACAGACATGAAACACTTGGTGAACAGTGGAAAGCGGCTCTAATTGCCATAGGTCGTATCTCTGCATCTGCCTTGTCTAGTTAGACGGCAAAGTTAACTTGGGTGATCAGCACACGGGTCGGAGCACCCACGTCGGGCTAGCCCGCGTGTGAACAGCCACGCTGCAGAGCCTGACTGCGTCCACACTGCCACCGCACGCCCTCGTGTGAGGCACTAGGACTTTGGGGGCATATCCCAAAACTCTTAGCTCTGCAGAAAACTCAGCGGCTCTATGCTTCTTTCCCAGTGAATTGTGGGAGAACTTGTCTGACACATGGGTGGGGGGGAATGTGAGAAGGCACTGGAGGACTATCAGCGCTCAAGTGATTTAGCCTGTAGTTGATTGCAAAGAGGGCAGGCTACCATGGGGTTAGCCTATCCCCCACAACAGGCCCGCTAGCCTGAATGCAAAGCACCAGCATGCTCAGGGGAGAGAGTTTTGTATGAAGACAGGAGACAGATAAGGGGCTACACCCAAGTAAAAGCCGGAGTTAACTCTGCAGTGAACACATGCCCTAGGTTTGTATAGTGCCTACCACAAATAGTGCCGGGCCTCGGCCAGCCCCTAAGCACTGTTGTAATAAACACGATTAATAATAAATGTGCACCAGGCAGGGCAGCGGGGATGGGTCATTGCTTCTTAACGTGCTGCTTTGGAAAGCAACTCTGCACCAAGATCCTGCCCAGACTTGTCTGACACAGGTGGTTCCTTGAGTCACCAGAGATGAGAGAGTCCATTGTATGGGGAGAGCCACACAGAGCAGCACTGGACAAAGAGGCCAGTGATCAGCACACAGCGCACACAGCACACACAGCGCACAGCTTGCTGAATATATGTACAAACCTGCACAATTATACATGCTAGAACTTGCTTGCATGAACTGCCCTAGGAGCCTCTGGAAATGCATGTCCCAGGGCTGGTCCGAACTGAGGATTTCTGTACGCGAGTAACTTTATCCAAGTGCTGCACCAGAGCAAACCCCCAACAGACGTGTCATGCAGTTGTAAAAAGTGGCTTACTCTGGTTTCAGGTGCGTCTACAGTAGCGGCTTGCCCCGGTGCAGCACCTCTGGGGCAAAACCCCTCAGTGAGGACAAACCTCCAGTCTCCCTTTGTGGCACTGCATGGACTGGGGGGGGAGGGGGGATGAATCCACACTTAAAAGACACACAGGTGCCCCTCCGCACACATTTTACCCTGGAAGAGTCCTGGCTGTGATTGTTTCTTGTAAGTGCTCTCGCTCTGGAAATGAGCATCCACGGGAAATGCACAATATTAAATAGCGAAGAGCCCCTTCCCTTCTGGCTGCCTTCCACTGTCCCCGCTCCCAGTATGGTCCTCAATGGTGCTTTCCGCTGCCTTTGCAGAGCGATGTCTTTATAAGGAGATATAGTGTGACCGCTTGTGTTGCCCTCTCTTTTTCTCCCATTACCTTGATTTAAACATGATTTCTCTCTCTCTGAATTAATTAAAATGTCATTTTCCCAAAGAGGTCCCAGCAGACACAGTGAACAATGTCCCTACAAAGCGAGTTTACGCCATCGGTATTTATAAGGCAATGGAGAGAGACACACAAACAGCCAGGAAAATTAAAGACCAGTTTCAGTGTTTCAAGGGATGTGTAAACTGTCCTCGGAGCAGTAAGTACATGCTGAGAATTAAAGAGACGGGGGAAAGGGAAAGGAATAGAAAAGCAAAGTAGAAAAAAGGGCTCTGGGGTGGAAGGGAAGAAGAGAAGAGGGGTTTGGAAAGTGTGACAATGGAATGTGCAATGTTAGAGGGGAGGGGGAAGACAAAGCCTTGTCTACATTGCCATTTTAGACCTTGGGGTAGCTGTGCTGACTTGAAAGTGGGTTGAGCTGCGAATCGTGTTGCGCTTGTGTGAACCTGGGCTGGACTCTCCGGTTTGCTAAGGCCACTTTGGGCTGCAGCTGGAGATGGCCAAATGAAGAAATCCTCCTGTGCACGGGAGCTCTGCTGGAGGAAATCTGGCAGAGGACTCACTGTGCCCCTTACCCCACCCCCTGAGTAAGGGAAGGAGGGGACCCATCGGGGTGCTCTAGGGGTAGGCCATAGGAGGGACATGCAGGAGCAGGGGAGCTGGAGCGAAGCTCTACCACATTACTCCACTGGCATCAAGTCCCCCTGCCCCACGCAGCCCTTACTTGTGCAGGAGCCACGTCTCGCTCTAGCTAGCAAATGTTTCCTAATAGTTGGACCAGGGAGTCGGACTTGCACCTCCTCAGCTCCACCTCTGCCCTTACTGCTAACTCAAGTGTGCCCCGGGCAGGTCACCCGAAAAATAAGCACAGAATTAAGCTACCTCTCAGGGGCGCTGCGAGTCACAATTCATATTTGCAAAGTGCTTTGAGATCCTCAGATCTATAAGGGCCACTATTATTACCAGTTACTTTACTGGATACAGTTAGAGTTACACAGTTAGTAAAAGCAGGTTCTTTGGGGGGAGTTATTTCTCCAGCTCTTGGGGAGAAGGAGGCATTGGGCATCCAGGCTCTTGCATTTCGCAGGAGATGATAAACCTGGGTTTCTGTGCCTCCTGCCGTCAATTTCTATTACTGGCTGCTGAATCCAGAAATAAGAAAAAATTTCAATCCATTATTCTAGGCACCTTAACAATCAGCTAAGTGCAGAGTTCTTAAGAGAGTTCTACTGGGGTAGGATTGGATTCAAAAGGAACTAGTAATTGGCAGCCTTTAAAGAATTTTAAAGCCCCATTATTACATTTCCAGTCCACCCCTCAAGGCTCGTTATCCACAAAATGAAGGACACCTAGCTAGAGTTCAATGATCTGATGTCTATTTTTGAGAATTTTACAGTGATGGCAGAGAAAACAGAGAAAAGATTCTGTGGTGCATGAATGTTTAAACGGGGGTCAGACTAACACGCCAGCCTGTGAGAGCACCGTGACAGTGAGTTTGGAATGTGAGCATTACTGTTTGCATCTGTGATATCTTGAGCTGTCAGCACTGAAATGGATGTCTTTAATAAGGGCTTGTCTACACTTGAAATGCTACAGAGGCACAGCTGTGCCACAGTAATGCTCAGTGTAGACATACGTTTGCCAACGGGGTGGGGGTGGAAGGGTTGTCCGGTCAGCATAACTAATCCACTCCCCGAGAGATGGTAGCTAGGACGAATTCTTCCAGCAACCTAGCACTGTATCCACTGGGGGTTAGGTCAGGTTAACTACACCACTCAGTGGGGTAGATATTTCACACCCCTGAGCGATGTAGTTAAACCAACTTAATCTTCTAGTGTAAACCAGGCCTTACTAAGCTGCTTTTCTTCATGGCATCTTTTCACCTTTGTGTCTGGCTGATGGGAAATTTTCCAAATTTTTAGTCAATAGCATACAAAATAGTGTTCATTTTAACCAGTGATGGATTGTAGCCACTGCTTGGAGCTTAGCACTGTAATGTCCAGCATTCCTCTCCTAAAAAACGATATGGCTCAGATTAGCTATTGGAGCCACCCACCAGTGAGAGAAGTTGCCCTGCTGGAGTGTTTTGACTTTCCCATGCTTATCTAGGAAGCTGTATAGCAGTGTAATCAATGCTACAGCACAGACATGCACAGTTCTTGCTCTGAATAACAGAGAACACATATGCTGGTAGCCATAGCAGGCGTCTTGGAGGGCTATTCCCCTCCCTCACCTCCGTGGGTCTTGCTAGGATGGGCTCTATACTCACTTTGCTCTCATGAGATCCTGATCTTTCAGTGCAGATCCCTGAAGATATATCACTCGCTGAGACCACAGAGGAATCTGAAGGACCCGCCGAACTTGTATATCCATTTCTGTTGGGCAAAGTATCACTACGTAGTAATCCTGAAAGAAAAAAGCCAGTGTTTGCTTGGCAGCCTGACAGTGCAAGCGTGGTAAGATCGTTTCACTCGCTGATTGAGTGTGCAATTCTATGCAGGTTTCGGCATTACACTATTAATGGTGTGATATCACTTTGCACCAGCGCTGGGATGTCACAAGCATTGAGGCACACACAGCGTTTTCCCCCAATCACGTTTGCACAATGGCTTTAATGTAGGCACATCTGACAACTGAATTATTAAAGGCCTGAAGATTTGGCTCAGAAAAGTGGGGCTCTGTGTATTTAGAGAAATTAACAAGACTTCAAAAATGAAATCTACATGGAGCCAAGGCTGACAATGACGACAGTGAAATCTTGATTGGTTCTTGAATTAAATGCAAATACAGGGTGCATGTGAGCCACTCTTAATAGTAATGGGGTGAAAGTTACACCCATTCACTGATAAACGGCGCTGATTAGACTTGATTATTCCATTCGGAGCTGGGTAGATCATCTGGGGTTCAACAAGCAAACACTTTATTTATATAGTATAAGGCATTCAATTTGGTAAACACCTTCTAACATAAAAAAATAACACATTTATAGAGGCATTTTCAATGTGCTTGGATACTACAGCAACAAGCGCTGCAGAAATACCTGAACTAGCCCCGATAGAGTGTGTCCATTGTTGTGGCATAGAGGGAGGTATGTACTGCAGGGTAGTGAATCTACCAGAACTATAACAATATATATTTCTTCTGTGCTGTTTCCATATACTGATCCATGCATTCTATACAGTGAATTGAAACCAATTACCAGACTATACTGAAGACTAATCTGGTTGAACTGATATTTTTTACCTCGTATGTATTCCTGTCACATATCCTTTGCTTCCCTCTTCCATGTGCTCAGTGCGAGTGGTGCACTCATTACCCACAGCAAGGTCTAGCAGCGCGGAGAGCTCAGGAAGGACACTTGTTCAACTGCTAACACCGCTAGCCCTGAAATAAGACACCTCTGCCTTTACCTGCAGCCGGGGATGGGCATAGAACTCGTTCAGAAAGTCCATCAGGAGGTCAATCTTGAGGGAACTGACACAAAGGACAACGTGTTTCTCCGTCTGTGCTCGGTGGCGGCTGTAATTCCCTCCTGATTTCTGACGTTCCATCCAGAGGTACACAAGCTCCTCGAACTGCAAACAAAGGTAGACAGACTGTGGGGTGGGCCAAATGGATTCAAGGATTCAGAACACTTTCACGGCTACAAACTGCACATCCATAGTTATACTGTCCCCTGGTTAGCCACATACACCTGTGCAAGGTTAAGAGAGCTCTGGATAAAGGACAGTTGTGTTTATACATGTACAATGTTGTGTGTAATATACAGGAATGTAATCTGTGTTTAATGCTAGGGTGAAGGGCATCATGCAAATGCCTGTAAGAGCGAGAGAATAGAGAAGACACAGATAGGATAGACAGACTAGGCACACATGTGTTAACCTGTATACTCTCTTGAAAATGGGTTGCTTCATTTCAAGAAACATTAAATGACAAACATCCTGAGATTTTCTGTAGTGTACATGCCCTGTACAGTACTAGGCATGCCTGTATTGTAACACATATGTATACTCAACACACATGTATACACGTTAAAATGAACTCACATCACAGTATGTACCTGCAAACTGTGAAAATGTGATTTCTAGCTCTCCTGCTAGCGGGCATGCGCGCACACACACACACACACCTCTCTGCTTGTTCCGTTTAAGGACAGATGGGAAGGAAATACATGTTGGCTATTCAATCCCAGAGGAAAACCTTTTCCCTATTCCCCTCGCCTGACACTAAGCAGTGACAGACAGTGAAAACTGCAGGCAACAGGCTGTCATTGCCGCATCATGCGGCTGGCTGGCGGAGAAGGAGCACTGGCTTGTCTGCTCCCAGACGTGATGCATCAAACGTCACGGCTCAGCCGCTGGTTAACAGTGCCTCAGAGCAGAAACTAAGTTCCCTCTATACCATGGGTTGAGAATTCCTCTCTCTTCTCTGGAAATCTCAAATCATGTTCCCAGTCAACTGTGTAGTCAAGTGGAAATCACCTTCCTGCTGGTCCTTCTCACGGGCCATGACACACCAGCAATGCTGCCATTTCTAATATAGGCTGAGCGCATCTTTTTCCTCATGGCTGTGTCGCTTACCTGGAGGGGCAGCACAACAAGGGCAACGCAAATCATTATAACCACCAGGAGCTGCGAGGGCCAGATCTTTGGGGTCACATCTCCATAGCCCACGGTGGAGAAGGTGACGATACAGAAGTAGAAGGACTTGAAGAGGGAGAGGTTGTCGCCTGCTCTTTCTAAATGCTGGATGCCACAGGTTCTGGAGGGAGGAGGGAAAGGGAGCATGTGTCAATTAGGTTTTCACACGGCACTCCATGAACATCAGGTTCCTGATCCTGCAACGTATAATGCCCTCCACTCCTACTCATGCCAGTGGGGGAAGAGGGCCCTCTGGTACTTGCAGGAGAATGCCCTAGAAGAAGCCTTAAACTTACCAGACTCATGGGCAGAAGTCATCCCTGGTGTATCACCAGTATTGTCAGTAGGATAAATCTGGCCAGCTTGACAGCACTTCTAGTTTAGAGGTTCAATTTGGCTCAGATAATCCTCCCCCTCAATTAACATCTTCATCAGAACATGACCTCAAACTCTCGCCATCAGGTACCACACTCCAGTAGTACAACGCCACTTATGTAGGCACCATGGAATCCAAGGTCCTATGCTTCTGACAGAACCGAGTGTCGCAGAAAGGTAAACGGGAAGCTCATTCCATCCTTGCTATGACTCAGATGACATTAAGGGCTCTCAGTCTCATGACTGACTTCAAGTGAGATTCTTCAGCAAGCACAATGCTGCTAATACATTTCACTCCGCACTGCACCATTTTTCTCTTTGGAAACACAAACCTTCTGGAACCAAGCAGTTGATTGCCTCAGTAGTCAGTCAGCATCACTTGAGAGGCATGCAGGTTAAAAGTCATCTTGGTGAACAGAAATAATGTAGAAGTAGCCTTGGAATTTAATTCTAGTGCTATCAAACAGGCCAGGAAATACATATAGAGTCACAGAGGGCATGCGCTGCTAAAGGCAAAGTGTACTGTGGCTTGTTTTTATTTAAAAAGACCTGTCAGGATGTTTAGACCGATCATACTCATCAGCTTCACTTTGTGTCCACTGACAGCTTAACTGGTATGTTACATTCAAAGTCCAGACCAGTAGAGATGTAAGAAAATGTCAAAAGTCTAACTAGACATGAAATACCTAACAATGGAAAGACATCCACGTTGTTTTAAATGCACAGGGTAAAGGGTTCTGTTAATTAGCAGATGCCTCCATGACCCATTAGACAAATGGCAATCTAGCAACCATGGTAACCTCCTCCAGATGAACAGCATATTTAGGAAATGCAATGTCCTTAATGTACAAGCCATCACAGCTGAATTAGTGTCCAACAAATAGCTCCCCTTTGAAAATCACCAGTATCGCCCTGGACATGACAGCACTTACTGCCTGCTCTGAGCCATGTGAACTTGCATAAGCCAGCCTTGATCCTGGCATGCTCCAATTAACAAGTTTCTGTTAAAATCATGTAATTAGAGACAATCATTGGCTCCTAAAATAGGAATTGATCTGCCTGAAGCTAAGTGTTCAGGAGGACAAAGCAAAGTAAGGAGACGCTCTGAGTCAGTGGAGCGTGTCTGATTCTTTTATCAGCCATCACCACTTCCGAAGATCAGGCTCTAAAAAAAGTAAAAAAAAACAACAACCCAAAATGCTACAAAAAAGTGTTCTGAACATTTAGGATTACTTCCAGCTGGTGTAAACTGGTATAGTTCCATCAAAGTCAAATGATGATTTACACCAGATCTGGGCCTTAATCCCATAAAACTAAATACTGACCCATTTGAGACCAATGGTAAAGCACCCCTTGAGCTCAATGGACCCAGGATTTGGCCCTGTATAATTTGTGATGAATGGAGATTAAAAGGCTTGGGAGCTCAGTTTGGTTTGGGTAAACAGCCCTAAATATGATGCTTTGATCAATATATATATATTTATATAGTCCTCTCCAGGACTCTACAGAATCCAACTGGAATCAGACTGGAAACTTCCTGCTGCAGCCAGGGGCAGACTCTCCTGCATGTTTCCAAATCACAGTATGGGGTTTTGGTGCACTCCTCCAATGAAAGCCAATGGGAGCCAGGCAGAGAATCAATCCCAGCACCCACTCACGGGCATGAGAATTCACCCCTACCCCAAACACTCTATTCTCCATTGTTCAGGTCAACAGGAAATAGCACCGACAAAGTGCACATGGTAGCTTATAAAGTCGGTTTTGTTGACTTTTCCATTAGACCTTTGAGAGCAAGAGAGGTTCTGCTATGGAGGGTCCTTCAGCCATGCTCCCCGTCCCGTGTCTGTGTGCATTAAAAGGACTCTTTGCCCCCAAGAGCACCACGTAGGAGGCAGTATAACCAAGAGGGAGTGAAAACACCATTGAATCAATGCTGCTTTTAGTAAAGAAGCTTCTGTCCCGTCCCCCCCACAACACACACACACACACACACACACACACACACACACACACACACACACCTCCAATAACAAAAGCAACAGGCAGTTAGCAAATACATGACAGGTTATCTGGACACTGACACCTTTGCCCTCCAGAGGTGAACAATATTTCCTCCCCCTGCTTAAAGAGGAAACAAATATTTTTGCATGGAGATGGAGAGAAGGGAAAGGAGTCAGAAAAAAAAAATCAATAGATCAACCCTTCTGCCTTTGTGTCTGACGGCTAGCAGTGCGGCCACATGATGAGTGTAACCACCTAGAAGAGCACTGGGCCTCAGATCATATCCACAGGGAACAGCAGTGCAATTGGTCTATCATGTATCTTGCCACATGTCATCATCCGAGGGGCCATGCTTCAAAGAGCGATTGAAAAACACTCTCTACTGGGCTGACTTGGTTGTGTTACAACAAAAACAAAAAAAACCCACAACACATCGTGCATCCAACAGAGGGGTTTTGTTTTTTTAAGTCACATTTACCCCATGCTCTAGAGAAGGAGAAAGGGCTGATGTTCTGTCTACGTAGATGGAGGTGGTGTGCCAGTTTGGGCTTGGAGCACAGCCCCATCTCTCACCTTGCCAAGGTCAAATGTGGGATAAAGACCCAGAACTGAAGCCACATAAAAGTAATTGTGCTTGAAACGGATATGGGAGTAAGTGTCTAATGTGTAGATGCAATTCTGTTAACTATGCGTGCAAATAAGGCATGCAGATATTTTCTCACATGATTTTGAAAATCTAGCCCTGACCTATATTGCCAACCAATAACATATTTGTATATGGTACTCTCATGCCTAGTGATTCCAATGCAATAGTGCTGTGGTTCTGCTAACAATGTTAATGGAGCAGAAAAAAATTCCTACTAGCACCAGTTATTTGTGAACTTCAAAAGGTCTGGAGCTCAGTTTATGTTCAGATGAGCAACAAAAGTCTGGAGGCTTCTATGAGTTTCTGGGCTGGATATCGTGAAAGAACATGAAAGGAACTGAAGAAATTCAAGCCAAAAACACTGCAAGAGGCAGCTCTTCAAAGCCCATAATAAACGTATGGTTCTCTCAACTGCTCATTTGAGCTAATTCCTTAGCAATTTTGCTCTCTCCTGTGACTTGGTCCCCTCCCCTTCCCGAACCACAGCAGCATGCAGCAAACAAAAGCTGGTTGACTGAAGTAATCTGAATGTGTGGCCCTAGAATGGTGAGGATTGGAGCAGGGGGTCAAACGTCTTTATAGGACCTCTGTGCTCTCACTATCCTGAACAAAAAGAACAGGAGTACTTGTGGCACCTTAGAGACTAACAAATTTATTTGAGTATAAACTTTTGTGGGCTACAGCCCACTTCATCAGATGCACAGAATGGAACATATAGTGAGGAGATACATATACATACAGAGAACATGAAAAGGTGGGAGTTGCCCAACCAACTCTAAGAGGCTAATTAATTAAGATGAACTGTTGTTTGACAAGAAGCTGTTAAGTATCCTCACAGCTTCTTGTCAAACTGTCTTAAATGGGCTATCTTGATTATCACTACAAAAGTTTTTTTTCTCTTGCTGACAACAGTTCATCTTAATTAATTAGCCTCTTAGAGTTGGTAGGGCAACTTCCACCTTTTCATGTTCTCTGTATGTATATATATCTCCTCACTATATGTTCCATTCTATGCATCCGAAGAAGTGGGCTGTAGCCCACGAAAGCTTATGCTCAAATACATTTGTTAGTCTCTAAGGTGCCACAAGTACTCCTGTTCTTTTTGTGGAAACAGACTAACATGGCTGCTCCTCTGAAACCTATCCTGAGCAGCTCCTCTGGCCTGTGACATGGTTGAGTCTGTTTGTCTCATTGCACTTTGGGCTAGAGCTTCACGGCAAATGGGTGGGAAACTTCCAGCCAGCTATGCAGCCTCCCAACACAACTTTCTGCTCCAGAAAGCTGGGCAACCTGCAGTCGGAAGAGGCTCTAACATGATTTTTCCTGCCACAGCAACAGGATAAAAGTGACACCCACAGAAGAAAGTTCTGCCTATCACATTTCAGACCACCACGCTCTGTTAGGGCCCGATCTTGCAAAGTCATGCGCATGCACATGTCTCCTCACAGAGTAAAATGCTAAGCCCATACGTAAGCCTTTACAGGATCAGGGCCTTAGCCTTTCCCTCGATCTATTTAATCACTGCCTTATGTCACATTATTTATTTCATGAATAAATGTGGCATGCAGCCAGGTCAAGGGTTTAGAAAAAACAAACAAAACTGCTTACCCTGTGAAAACAAGACACAGCAGGGTACAAATCAGAATCAGCACCTGATTGAACATGGCGGATTGCGTCCTCTGTATCGCTCGGTGCAGGTCGTTCTGGAAAAAAGAGAAGTCTCACTTGGTGGACGAATAGGATAAATACTTGGGTGCAAACCTACCCCTCCATTATACCCGTGCAACCTTGCTGACTTCCAAAGGGTTGCGTAGGAAGCAACTCAGGCCAGAATCTGTCCCTTTTAAAAAGTGTCACATGCATTTCTGTAAGGAATAAGTATTGGCCTATTCTGTCCCCAAACCTGAGACACTGCAGAGTGCAGCTCTGAAAATGGCATTGTGAGGCATCATGGTCATCACTTCTGAATGCAGCCAAGTGGGCGGGGGGGAGACGAGTCACGGATAAGGGCCTTAGTGCAAGGGATGGTGTGGAAGAGACCAATGATGAAGGGGATCTAGGGACAGAGACTGGAACGATCCTGTGCGTGGGAGGTGAAGAGGAGGCAGTTAAGGCCTGGAGGTAGCAAGCCTGGGTAACGAGGAGGATGTCGAGATGACAGATGGAGGGAAATGGGAAAAGCCATTGCTGTCCTGTTGTAACATTGCAAACTCTTCAGGGCAGGGACTGGCTACTGGTCTGTGTTTGTACAATGCCTGGCACAGTGGGGCTGCATTCGTGGTTGGCCCCTTATGCACAGCCATAACGAACATGAAATAAATAAATAATACACAGAGAATTGTGCCACATGGCTAAGAGTCAGCTTCAAAGTACCCATTAACATGCAATTTCGAAGCATTCTGTGAACACAGGCCTTAAGAACTCAGCTATAGTCCCCATGGGCAGAGCTTTCAGAAGGACTCAGATCTCCGATAGAACTCAAATCCCATTTAGACACCTCAGTAAGTGGCAGATTTTCAGAAAAGCGTCTAAATCTGGTACTAAGGGTCACAATGGGAGCTGTTGGGTGCCAGGGTCTTTTAAGCATTTGGCCCCAGTTGTGGGTCCTGTGCACTTGAAAATCTGGCCCTAAGTATAAATTTGAGTCACCGCCTTGGCAGCATAATCCACAGGACAATAGGGTCCTAGAGCACATCAGAGCCTGCTACCTCTTGATTTAAGGTGTCAAATGGAGAGCATCGAGATACTCTCCAAAGATGGGGCATGGTTAAGGACGCCTGAAATTGACAGTTTCTCTCTCAATATTAGTGTAAAACAAACATCCCGAAACAATAGTAAGAAGACTGCCAGGCTACTCTTCTGGTTACGCTGGAAGGGAGTGGGTGATCTTTGGCTACTCACTATCATGTTTTCCAGGGCGTACTTGGCCAGCCAGCAGTTCAGAAAAACTGGAATAAACAAATTCCGTAAAGGGGACCAGAATATCTAGAAAACAATAGTTATTTGCAGGTTTACTTGAAAAACACTCACAAAAATCAATGCTCCTTTATTAAATAAGTCATAAATAATAAATAAGTAAATAGTCAATTATTAGCCCTACTCCCTAAGAATCTAATTTCCAAAGTTTTGGCAGAGGAATACATGAGGATAATTGGCCTCAAAAGATTACAGAAACTGCCAGTTGCAAAGGTTGGGTCAGATCCTCAACTGGCCAGAAGCTGGGAATGGGCGACACGGGATGATCACTTGGTGATTACCTGTTCTGTTCATTTTCTCTAAAGCACCTGGCATTGGCCACTGTTGGAAGACAGGATACTGGGCTAGATGGACCATTGGTCTGACCCGGTATGGCCGTTCTTATATTGGTGCAAGTTGGCATCACACTACTGATTTCAATGGAACGACATTGATTTACATCAGTTCAAGTTCCAGACCTTAGAACAGAGTTTTCATGATCTGCCCCAAGTCTGTGTAGCCTTGACTATACTGCCAAGTGCATGGCTATAACTGAGCAGCATTGCAATCTAGATTAGATGCAAACACCTGAGACCTGTCTATGCTCCATCTTCCAAAGTCGCTGACACCAGTGGAGCTGAATTATGGCTATAAAGTTTGGCCATGATCCTGCAGTGAGCTCTGCGCTGGTGCAGGGGTCTTGATTACATTGGCCAGTATCTGAGTGGGTCACAAACAATGCGGTCTCAGGGCTGATGGCAGGCAGACCATCTTCCATACAATCCTAGGGTTATGCAGCATGTTCACAACCAACCATGGAACCAGGAGAAATGCAGCCAGTCCCGAATTTCATGACAAGTCTTTTTGAACCCACCAAGAAACTGGAAAATTTAAACAAAAATGAACATTTTCCACAGAAAGTCATTTGTTACTGCAAAAAAAGGTTTGGGGGGGAGGGGAAGAGGAGTTGACCTGCTCTTAACATTTCCTGTAATAGGACAGACGCCCATTAATCATGGTTTCATAATGAAAACAGTGTAGCGTGGCATTTATTGAAATATGATTGGTTTAAAAATGTCAAGAGCAAACACTTACTGTGATTATAAAGGGCACCGTGTTGATCATTTCAAGGATGAATGAAATGCGAAAAATCTGCTCCCAGATGTTTCCCTGCAGAATGAAAAAAAATGCATAGTTTAATTAAATAATCCCGGAAGAATACTGAAAAGGACAATTTAAAAGGTTCCGATTTGGGTCATTTCCAGCTATTATGATGTTGTAGCAGCCAGGAGAAAGCTGGGTATTTCATAGCAGGCAGAAGCAGCCCTGGTCCTTTTCCCAAAGAACTTATGATCTACATTTTAGATAAGACATGAGGAGCGAGCGGGATGAACAGCAGGAAGGGGATGAGATGTGGGAGGTCAGTGGATTATTTCTTAGTGAAGCTTAGTTTATGACACAGGCAGCAAAGACCCCTAGACTATCACCTCCTTGAAGCAGAACCGTGTCAGCACTCACCCAATAACAAACAATGGAACGGAGAATATGAAGAAGAGCAGGGGAACAGAGTGCCAGGGTACAAGCCTTTCACCTTGAATGGAGCAGGTTCTAACCCAGTTTAGAGGCCTCTGGATTTCCAGGTGCACGAGGAGGCGTGGCCCAGTCCGGCCACCTCGGCCAAGCGGCTCTGGCCCCGGCGTCTCCCGCCCGGCTCGGGCCCTGGAGTGCCGGCCCTGGCCGAGCGGCTCTGGCGGCTCCAGCCTTGGCTCGGGCCGCGGTTCCGGCCGAGCGGCTCCGGCCCGGCTCCAGCCCGGCCCCGGCCCTGGGCGAGCAGCGCCGGCCAAGCATCCCCAGCTCCGGTCCCAGCGGCTCCGGCCCGGCGCGGCTCGGGCCCTGGTTCTGGCCGAGCACGTCCAGCCCAGCCCCGGCCCCGGCCCTGGGCAAGCGGCACTGGCTGAGCACCCCCAGCCCTGGTCCCAGCGGCTCCGGCCTGGCTCGGCTCAGGCCCCAGGAACGGCCGAGCGGCGCCGTCCGGCAGCCGAGCACCGCCGGCCCCAGCGGCTCCGGCTCCAGCCCCAGTGGCTCCAGCCCGGATCCAAGCTCCACATCCTCTCCCTATTTTCCCGGACATGTCCGGCTTTTTGGAATTTCCTCCCGGACGGGGATTTGAGGACCAAAAAGCCGGACATGTCTGGGAAAATCCAGACATATGGTAACCCTACTCTGAGATGACATTTATTGAAGCCTTCTTTCTCTGAGGGTAAAAGGAGCCAGAGTGACAGGCCTGTAAGTAGAAATCCTCTTCTCCTACACAGAACAGACGAAGCAAGGAATGGTCCCCTCCCTGCTGCCCCCAACTCTCAGCTGGTAGGAGAACCCCGATGGATAAGAGGGTATTTCTATCTCAGTGGCTTCTGAGCTGAGGCTGCCACAAAAGATGGCGGTTATGAGACGGTATGAAACCAAATGACTCCGCTACTGCACAGACACGGACGGTAGCACCCAAGGGGCCTGGGGGAGAAAGGGAGAATGAAGTTCTATCCACAAAACTAAAAGAAAATCCATGTTGTTTGAAAAGTGCCCCATTTGTGCTATTTTGGAGACTCCTTTGTGGGAAAGCTCAGTAAATGATACAGAACAGAATCCATCTGCCTGGGCTGTAATCAGAATAGCGGCGAATAGCTATGCCGAGGTGCAGAAAACTGGTCCAAGGGGGTTTCAGGCATCTGACAGAAGGGAGATAAAATGGCTGTTATGAATCTAATAGCTCTGTGGCAAAAAAAAGAATTTACAGGCATTGGCGTGTTCAGCCTCTCTTCTGAAGGCAATGAAGTTGAAGATTAACGTCGCAGCTGGGCCCCTGTCATAGGCTGGCTGGCCCTTTAAGGGGAGCTGGGCTCAGTCTTGCCTGTGATGGTTAAGCTCCCCACCAACAGCTGATCCTGACTGGCTGGGATCAGACGGTTGTTTGGTTATCAGACCCAACTGGGAAGGAGCCAGGTGATTTCCATACAGATCTGGGAGAGCTCAGCTGGCGAGACAGCTGCAGGAGGGAGGTTGCCTCTTGCATCTAGCCCTGAAGGGAGAGGTTGTCAGGAGAGAAGGAGGCTCCTGAAAAAGACCAAGCCCCAGGCAGGTGGCATGGAGGCAGACTGAGGGGGGAAGGACTCCGGGGACGGGGAGGGAGCCCTGAGGTCAGTGGCTCAGGTGGGGGCTGGGTCCAAAGGGACAAAGCTCTGTGAGACAGCAGAGTGAAAGGTAACCCAGGAGAGTGGAAGGCCCTTTCATTTCCATTGCTGAGTCCCTTTCCGGGGCTGAGAGGGACAGCTGCCGGACAAAGCCTCCCTGAGGGAAGGTAGACCAGACACCAGGGGGCGCTGTGGGGGCTGATGCTGCCACAGTCATAGAATCATAGAATCTCAGAGTTGGAAGGGACCTCAGGAGGGCATCTAGTCCAACCCCCTGCTCAAAGCAGGACCAATCCCCAACTAAAGTCCCTTTTACCAGGGTCCATCCATTGGGATCCACCTCTTCCCAGATCTTCCACTCATTTCAGACCACGTCCCGAGTCTAGGGATGGCTGTGGCTAGACTCCCCAGAAGCTGGGCATGGAAGACGGGGGAAGATCACGCCATGAGTGCCTTGTTCTGTACGCTCCCCCTGAAGCTCTGGGATGGGCCACTGTCAAAGGCAGGATCCTGGACAAGATGGGCCATGGACTGTCCCCACATGGCAGCTCTTATGTTCTCATGTACTCCACCGAGCACTCACGCCGCTCAGTCCTACAGGGGGCAGCCCACTCTGGCCTGAAGAAGGCATGGGACTGAAGTCAGTGAGACACCTTGTGAGCTTAAAGTCAGTCACTTGCTTCCAGGCTTTGCTGGATCAAGTCCACAACACTCAGCACCACACAGGATCAATCCCTGTGACAGGACTCAGCAACAGAGCTGCATGGAGGTGCCAGGGGCCATATGCTGGTAAGCATCTTTTATTTGCTGTATGAAACAAACTGACTTTTCGCTTGCAGGAATATTTCCCTGTGTGCCTACTGAAGAGTGTCTGATTCAGTTCAGCGAGCTCAGTGATGAGTGAGAGCTGGGAGACTTTCATGTGCATTAGAGATGAGATTCAAGCTGCAGAATTCAGATCCAGGTTTTTAATATTCTGATATTCAGTGGGTGCTTGGATCTGGGATTTGTTTGGCCCATAAAAAAAAGAGAGACACAGGCCATTTGCAAAATTCATTCCAGGTTTGAATTTCAAATGCCCACAGTAAAGCTGTGTTGGGAGCGATCTGAACAGAGCAGCTGCTGCAGAATGAGAGGGAATGAGAAAGGAAAGACTGCCATCGATTTCAAGGAGTGTTTGATTGGGCCTTAAACTTTAAATCCATTATTTGGAGGGCTCTTACCTTGTAGCTGAGATAGATGAGAAGCATGGTCTCTAGGAAGCTGATTAAAGCTACGCTAACCTGAAAAAAATATAAAAGAATATAATTGCCTTGGGTTTGATTTGAAGCATCATCGGAGAGGTCTGAGGCTATCCAGCCACTCAAATAGTCTCGCTGACTGAGCATTCCCACCTGGTTTACAAACAACAAATATGAAAGTTGCCAACCACGGAGGCTGTGAAGGACCTTTACTGAACCCCAGGACGATATGGGAGTGGCACAGATTGGGGATCACAATGGGAAATCCTCCATTTCCACATCATACTTCTGTTGTCAAACTTCAAAGAGATGTCAGCCTGCTCTAGACAGTCCTTGTATCCGTGCAACTATGCTGGTTGGGGGGAGGGGAGGATTATTTTGATTTAACAAATAATAATTATGTTGATACAGTCCCTAGTGTGGAAGCAATTAGTAAGGTGCCTTATACCAATATAGCGTATTCCCTTTATACCCAAAGAACTGCATCCACACTAGGGCCTGGGCTGTTTTCACCGTACTGGTAAAGATAAAGCAGCACCACTTCGGGGTTAGACAAGTCCTTGGGCTGAAATCCTGGCCCCACTGATGACGAGAGGAGTTTTATATCGAGTTTAATGGAGATGGGATTTTACCTTTTGTTAAAAATTCATCACAGGGAAATTTTTCACCAATAAAACAACTCAGAGTAAAAATGGCCAAACATGTTGGACCCATAACACCTTCCCTTCCCCCACCCAAGAACATCTAAAGATCAGAGATAAAAAGACTGGAGCAGTACTGGGGGAGGACGGGGGGGGGTGAACCTTCTCGGAGGTCCTTGATCCCCTGAACCTTATTTGGCTCCACTGTAGACCCACATTATCCCAGGCTCTATTGAGCCAGGAGAGCAGAGCTGTGCAAAACTCACAGTTTTATCTTCACAAACATTTGCTTAAACAGACTGTTATCTTTTCCATCGGCACAAGTTTCACCTAAGGTCATCTTGCTGCTCACAGCAGAAAAACACAATCTATTTCCACTCACCAGGAAAATCTGTGTCCTCTATTTATCAGTCTTCAAGGATTTGTTCCAGGAAGAAACACTGATGACATAGAACAAACCTTGCACAAAATAAATACTGTATGCCTTTTGTGTGACAATGCCTTTGGTTCAGTCACTTACCTGTATTGCCCATAACGGCATTTTTCTATCCACCCATAAGATTGGAGCCCTATAAAGAAAATTCAAAATGGTCCTAAATTGGAATCTGTTTTAAACAAACCATTCAATGTTTTACCCAACAGGTGTGATGTCAACATTTACTGATCTATAGCTTTATCAAATTCATTATTATTATTCAAAAATGCAAAGTCTGCATCCAGATCTGAATTTCCTCAAAGTCATGGGTCTTTAAGCCTAGAGTTTGGTTCAGGCCCAGCTAATTCTGTGTCATTCCCTTTTGCAAAACTTCAGTAATAAAACTGTAAACCTGGTGAGACTCACTGCTAGAAATCCCAAACTCAGGCCAGATACATGAATGTGGGATGAGTTTTTGGCGAACCGGAACCAAGGGATGGATTCAGGTGAAAGCCATCTGGGACTAAGCAGTTTGGGAGTGAATTCAGGTATTGAATGAGTTGAATAATTCCTGCAAATCTCAGAGACTCAAGGTGCAAAGGGAATCAAACTGGTTGCAGAACCCTCAACAACTGTAAGTCTTGATATTCACAAAGCTCGAGAACAGAATCTCTGGTGAACTACAATTAGGCTCAGCCACCGAAAACCCTACATGCTCCAGTGGGAGAGACTGATGGGAACCATCCATTGTTCTCACTCTAGGACAACTGTGTCCATTAGACTTGTTGAGCAGAAACTAGACAGAAGTTGAACCACAAACTTGCGTATGAAACCTCTCACAGGCGACATGCTGGTTCTGACCCCAGACAACGCAAACCCGCTTGAGGTGAAATTCATTTCCCATGCACATCCAGTCCTACCCTAGCAAGCAAGAGCGAGCGTGCTGAATTGTATGAGAGTTTTGTTAAACAGATTACTGAGAATACCCTCTGCATGGAGAATTACTCATTTCCAAAAGCAGAACAGTGGATGCTTTTCTAACTGTGCATCTCAATCCCTCTGTTACTGAGATTCATATTCTTTCTCTTCCTTTGACAGCTGCATCACTATGGACAACCAGTGGCTACAGGCAGCCACAAGCATCAGAAATTCATATTACTGGGCTCCCCAACAACTGGTTAGAGTGGAGCAGGATTTAAGTGCTATTAGCAACTTACCAGTTTATTTCTGTAGACGACTGGTTGAAGGTTGAGTAATTCTGCTTTTCGCATTCCCAGCTAAGACAAGAGAAACACAAACCAAGAAATCAGTAAGATGCAACAGACCAGCCCAAGGGGCCAGTGAGAGATAAAGAATAATCCAAGTCGGAGCCTGCCTCTTAACTTCATGAAAGTGACGCAGGTTGATACCAAAGCCATTGTTCCCAAAAGGAGAAAGAGCCTGGAAGCTGCAGAAACCAACTGGGTTGTCGGTGCTAGATGTGCTTTCAGCTGATGTATGCAGCACGGTCTAGTAGTAATAATAATACCCAGCAATTAGAGTGGTTTTAATCCAGGGGGCCAGAGGCCATCGACTTCACTGAGAGTTGCAGACACTCTGCACCTATAAAGATCAGTCCCCAGGTGTGACTAACGCAGGCACTTTTGCTGCATCACTCTGGCAGGCTAAAATCAATCAATCAATCAATAAAAGCCAACCAACCCCGTTTGTCCTAGAGGTTTTTTACCTGCAGTTGTTAAAAGCTTATCCACTAATTCAAATTCCGACCAGTAGCACTAAAACTAACCCTCTGCTCCCCTCTCTGCAGAACGGTTAACCAAGAGCCAAGTTCAAGGGCCGCCACGATGCTAATGAGTGGAAACAGAAATGAATGCGAGTCGTTAATCATTCTGTTTGGCACAATGCAGAGTGACGATACTTCACAACCCGGAAACACAAGCGTGGGTGCCAGGTAGCATGGCTCTTCACAATTAAGCATCCTGGACAGGTGGGTTGGGTGGGGAGGGAAGAAGACTGCAAAGCAACAATGCATGTTTCAGATGGTACCAAATTGCTTTGCACAAGTCTGGAAAGGTAAAATCGCCAAATGGGGAAAGGACTCTGGTATTGATGCTCAAAGTGAGCTACTGCTTTACCAAGAGGAACATTGGTCCAGTAGTTCAGTCACTAGCCGTGCCCATGGGAGACTGCTCTGCCACCGATTTCTTGTATGACCTTGGGCAACTCACTTGAGTCTCTCTGTGCCTCAGTTCCCCATCTCATGGGGATAATAGCACTGCCCTACCTGACAGGGATGGTGTGAGGCTAAATACACTGAAGACTGAGAGGTGCTTAGATACTACAGGAGAGAGGGTACATACCATAGAAAGACCGTTGGAAAGCACTTGAAACAAATTTCTCCTGGGGCAAGTCCCATCTAAATCTTGGGGTTTCCCACATAAAAACACCAACGGCTAAAGTACATTACAAATGTACTTTCTGTTGTTGGAATCCCAGGTCTAGCAGAAGCTAGGCTCATTAATCCTCTAGGCCTTTCATTACTATTGGACCATCACCTTGTATTTGTAAAGTGTTAAACACGCCAAGCAAGATGCCATAAGGTGCAAGACACTGATGAACCTGCCTGATTAAGTAGGTTATTTCTGAGGATATTGTTCCTTTCATTATTCTAATGGGGACTTAAAAGACCAGCTAAAAATTTAAAGTACAAGGTTGGGTGGAATAACATTAAAAACTGAAGTCTGAGATAAGTGTGTATAAGGTGCATTTCTTGGATTTGAAGTGCATTGCACTAAGCCTAGTTGACTTAGTTAAAATTTTTCAGTGAAACTGAAATGTCTCCTGGAAACGTATTGATTTTGACTCAGTTGTCATTGGGAAGGCAAGCAAGAGCACCCCGTCCTCCTGCCCGCATAGCCCAATGGTTGGAGCACTCACCTAGCATATGAAAGACTGAGCTTGAAGTCCCTCCTCTACCTGATTCAGCATAGGAATATGAACCTGGGTCTTTCGCTGTCTCAGATGAGTTCTCTAACCACAGGCTAGACAGTCCGTTTTTCATGTTTTTTTATGAAATATTTCAAAAAGGTCTCATTTTTGTTCCAACGAGAAATGAAAACAAATGTCAAAACCACTATTTTTTTTTTGAAAAATGGAATATTGTTCTCCAGCCAGCCCTAGAAAATACCTCCCAAATGCCATAGTCTAGCAACACCATAGTAATGAATCTAGTATCAATATAATCTCTGAATATAAAAGCCCTTCATCTCAAACTATGCCATGGGCTGAGTTCTGGAAACAAACATCAATTCATCTGTAAAGCAACAACCTCTCGAGAAACATCTAATCAAGCCAGCATCTGTCTGTCACCATCCTCTACATCCAACTGGTCACACCTCATCCAAAACCAATAACCACCTGCCTTGCATCACAGCTTCTTGGGACATTCCTCCCCATGCCCAGAAAAGTCTAACACCAATATTTTCAACCAAGCTACATTTCAATGATGTATTCTGATGGCCTCTGAAATTTACTCTGCGGTAGATCCTCAGCTGACATAAATTGTCATAGTTCCACCAATGTCAGTGAAGCTACTACAGGTAACACAAGCTGAGGTGCTGCTCCTCTATATACAAAGCTCTTTAAACGTCTTCCTGTTGCAGAGGACAGATGTGTCTTTCAACAAGAATTCAGTGTTGTTATCCAGTGGAATGCTTCCTAAAAGGTCAGAAGAATTTTAAAGGGCCAATGACTCTTTATAGCAATTTATTTTATAAATAATACAGTAGATGGGTCCAAACTGACTATGCAAGAATGAAAGACACTTCACTGAAATTCACCCCTGTACATTTTAGGGCATCCTTAGAAACCCCGGAGGAGGGGAAGTGAGTGAGTGGCAGGTGTGATTTCCCCTCTGGGCTCATATTATCTCTGTTATCATAATTATGCTGAGGAATGTCATGAGATAAAATTTTCAGAAGTGCCTAACTCTCACTGATGCTTAAATCCCATTGAAAGTTAATGGGACTTTGGGGCCCAAGTTACAGAAGTATTTTTTGAAATTTTACCCATGGTGACTAAGGGAGCGATCAGCAAATCATTAACCCGGACACTGAAACAAATCACAGACCTACTCTCCACTGTAACTGATCCAAAAGAAGCTGGCAGAGCCAGGGGGAGCTCGGCATACCGTACCGATGTTCCCCACTGATGGCTGTTATCATTGTAAAATGCGGCAGAGCGGAAGCTGCCTCTGAATGAATAAACAGAGATCAGAATAGAGCCCAGGCTATTGAACTTGCATTTCTAGGGCAAACCAGCTGCTCCCCAGAGCAACTAGCCAGGCAGACAGCAGTGAAAGGCGCACGCAGAGTATTGAGGCTAAGACTTCATCACGCGCTATTACCGTGGAAGGACGCAGCCATGCTGACCAGCATTTATTGCACACGTACTGCTGAAGACTCTCTCTGGACTGGAAAGGAGTTTTGCTGCAAGCAATCTGGGAAATCGAATGCAAGAATTCAGCTTCTTTCATTGAGCTTTGGTATGTTAAGCCTCACCCAGTTAATATACACTGGCTGTTTCCCTGTCCGTGCCAATGGAGGCCTAAAGGTGTGAAGATACCCTCGGATAATGCAAATATATCAGACGATAAAATGCCTCTTTTAAAATCGCATTTCAACATGGACAAACAGAAGGAACTGAATCCACCTAGAAAGAGTGACAGCATCTTAGAAGACTAGGCTCTCTAGCTGGCTGGGTTTTCACAGGCAAGAGAAGCTGGAATTCATTTTACTCAGAGACATGTGGAGACATTCTCCTTCTTCCAAGAGTCAATTGATTTGCCAGTTTCCTAAGAGAACTGGCCTGATATCAACATCCCCCAGCAACCCAGATGGTGAAATACTGTCAAAAATAAGAGGCATGGTCCAAACATAGGATGTGAATCCAGGAACTTCAGAGTTCTAGTTCTGGCTCCAACACGGACTCTGGTCACTTCACTTTCTGCCTACACACCTCCTTCACTGGGGTTGTGAGGGATAGGACAGAAGATGGAAAAGTTCTGTATTAGTGTCAGATGTTTCTCCTTCCCCTGCTTTCACACCTAGATAAGTAGCCTGCAGCCTTGGCAAACAGAAGAATCAAAATGCTAATTGACTTGCATTCTGTGCTGGGAGAAATTATATATAGAGAAGAGGCAAAAAAAAAGGACACCGGCAAATAAGACACATATTCAAATACTGAGCAAAGCTGACATATCTAATCATCTGTCAGTTCAGCTCTTGAAATGACAACACTGATCTCCTCCCAAAAGACTTAAACAGGATTTAGGGTAGGTGCCTTCAAGGATGTCAACATCTAGAAAACGTTTGTAGGCTACACTAAAGGCTTGAGCATTTGTCCCATGTCTGAAGGCAATTTGAACTATGAGTCTGCAGCAAGGTGGTAGAGTAATTTTTAAAGCTTTTTTAAAAATTTAATGTTAAAAGTCGAAAGCTTTTGTCAGATCAATGAAAGTCCTATACAGGTTGCAGTTGTGTTCCTGGCATTTCTCCTAAAGTTGATGAGTTGCAAACACCATGTCTATGGTCCCGTGTCTTTTCCTGAAGCCACAGGCTCTCAGGTCAGAGCCCTCGTTCAATATGTTGCACAAGGCAATTCAAGAGAATTCTGGCGAGAATTTTGCCAGCTACTGATAACAAGGAGATGCCTTGATAGTTGTTGCAGGAAGATCTGTTGCCTTTCCACTTGTACAAGTGGACAATGGATGCATCCTTGTACTCCTGTGGTATAGTCCCTTAAGACCACATTGATTGAAAAAATTCAGTCAATTTCAAAGCCATGTGCAAGCCTCTGGACTTGTAGACTTCTGCTGGTATAGCATCTGCTCCAGGTGCTTTACCACTTGACAGCAAGTCAATTGCTTTCGCAGTTTCAGTCAGCATTGGGGGATCAGCTGCAGTCAATCAATTGCCTCCTCATTATTAGATGATTGTTGATTGGGGATGTTGTTAAAGTGTTCTGCCCACCTTTGCGGTATCTTTTCTTTGTCAGTGAGCAGTGTGGTGCCATCGGCACTCAGTACTGGAGATGTACAACTCAAATGAGACACATTTCAACTTTTTGATTACATTTACCAAAAAATGTTGCTGTTTTTCAGCCAGCTTGTAGGGCAATTTCCATTTTTGAAACTCAGACGAAATTTTTTCCCAGCGCATTTGGAAAACTTTCTGTGAAAATGTTTTTACATTTTTTTACCACCTTTATTGTCCAGTGCATTGTACTGGGCTAGTGAATATACAGACTATTATATCATAGAGTTTCAAACAATGAGGCAAGACAAGACCACTTGGGGCATCCACCCTTCATCTTTGCTGTAGTACTAACAAAATGTTCACTATTACATCTTCTATTAACCGTCTGCAAGGATGGTGACTTGACAGCTAATTGCTAAAATGACTCAGTCCACAGGTATCCATAGACACACACAAGAGCTATTTCCCACTACACAGAGTTCTGTTTGAGACAGTTCTTTATCTCTAGTTGTAAAGCTCACAGCTTTATTTTTCATCTCAGTGCATCACCGACATTTCGGCAGTTCTGATACGATGATGAAGAGATGATTTTTTCAACCTACATCAGAAGCGTCTGAATGGATTTCAGACAGAACGTCTAGCGGCTCTGGGAAATCAATAGTGCTTCTGAAACTCGGTTTGAAACGTTGACTTACTAAAAAGGCCCTCCAAGATGCGCAATGGCAGCTCTATTGCGAAATACATTTAGACTAATCGTTCTGTGTTAGACTAACATGTGGAAACAGATCATCTTATGGACTGAGGTCCCAATGCCCAGCCCGACCCTCCAACCGCCCCTTCTAGACCTTCTGCTTTCCCCATGGCAGTCTTTGGGACCCATCACTGTCAACGGTAGTTTAAGGATAACAAATGTACACTAAAAAATATGCCACAACTTCTGAGAGTTTCAGCGATCCCACAAGAGGCCTAAAGAAAATACTCTGCTTTGTTTCCTCTGCAGCTAATGGTAATAATAATAAAGCATGCATTCAGAGCAGAAGAGCCCCCGTCACTGCCATAAGTAGATGAATAAATAAGACAGAACAAACTCTGGGAGGTAGGAGGGGCAGATATAGACTGGTGGATTGTCATTAGTTTTGGTTTTAGGAATTCTCAATTCTATCAGACAAATTTGTTAAATCAACTGATTAAAAATGAAGAAAAAACAGAGCAGGAAGAATTAGAATTTTTTTTGAAATAATGTTTACAATAGGCAGGGAAAAGACAAAAGGTGATAATATGACCACTCACATATCGCTGCTCATTGAATTGTTGTGGGACTCAATCAAGGTGGAGGAACATGAAAGGTTCCCGTTTATGTCCACTACTGCCCTCTAGTGGACAAAAATTGACCTGCTTATATGTATGACCAGCAGGTTCCCTTTGATCAACAAGTCAGCAAAGCTGGAAGGCTTGTGATTCTGGAGCAGGGCATGAGTTCAGGTTTCCCCATGCCGCAGGGGTGTGGTTAGCTGGTGATCATGTCCTGTTTCCAGCAGTATCACTGTACCTCAAATTTAAGTTAGCATTCAAGCGTCCAAATAGAAAGGGGGTGAAATAAGTTATCGTCTAAGAGGAATCGCAAAGTCAGAAGCGAACACACAACAGGGCTGGAGAAGCAGCACTCTTTTTGCTGTGGTAAAAGGAAAAGAAGCAAGAGAAGATTCACTGCTATCGCCCGCAGAAATCTCCTCACCTCTGGATAGAAACCACTCCTTGAAGGGGAAAGTTGGTTCTCTATGTATTATTCCCCATTGCAGCAACTACGGAGACTCAGCACTACGGTGAGGAGGAAAGAACATGAGATCCCTTTATCTGGGACTGGACTATGGTGGAACTTCTGAGGGTATCATCAGACCCACAGCTACTTAATTGCTAGTAAGCTCTAAACAGTAAGAAGTGCTGTCTGGAGACCAATAACACTGAAAGATGCTTAGAGACAATCATGACGGGAGCCTAATAAATACCCGATGATGGATTAGACAGACAGACAAAATCCACCTTACTGCATCTAATAGAGACTCACCATCCTATTCCCTCTGCTGGATTGTCAAGCAGAACACGTACAATATAGAGAAGACAGGTGAGAAGCTTCAGGGAGAAGTTGAAGAGCCGTATCCTTAGGCCTGCAATAGAAAAGACAACGGCGTAAGAGGCTAAAAAGAAACAAACATCCTCCTCCACCTGTCACAAAGAACAGTATTGCAGAGCTTCGGATGTATGATAGACACACAAAAAGATGCATACTCATCCGAGCAAAAGAGGGGGGGTCATAAGAAAGTTGGAATTGCTGAATCAGACCAGCTCTGCACCTAATGCAATATCCTGTCACTCACAGTGGTACCAGATGCTTCAGAGGAAGACGCAAGAAACCCTCCCACTAGGTAGTTATGGATAACCTCCCATCAGGGAAAATTCTCTCATGACTCCTATTAGTAAGAGGCTGGCTTGCCCCCGAAGCAAGAGGTTTTACAGCCCCTTCCAAATATTTCAACCTTTATTGTTCTAACTCTGATTACCTGCAATAACGTCTAATCTGGTTTTGAATCATGCTTAGCCCTTGTCCTCAGTTATACCTTGTGGCAGTGTGTTCCACAGGCTGATTGTGTAACAAGTGAAAACGGATCTCACCTTGAGCTGATCTGAATTGACAGCCTTTCCATTTCAACATTCATTTTTGAAAAAGAATATCCTGACTGCTTGGTGACCACAAAATCTTTCCTGAAGTGTAACTGTGGCCCCCGTGCTACCAGGAGATCCACGTGCGAGACTGTGGAATTGTCACCGGGGCTGCACAGCAATGCAAGGTAGATCCAGCTGCAGGATCGGGGCTATGGGTGCAATGGGAAATCATTATTATGGGACATATTTTTTAAAAAGCGGAATTCAACCGGGCATCTAATTTTGCGACCACAATCAACTGCAAATGATAGGAACAGATCTAGCTAAGAAATGTATATGGCCCCCATTACCACAGTTTCTTTACCACCTCGGAATCTTAATGGTTTCTGTATTTATCCCCACAACACCTCTGTGAGGCAGGAATTGCTATTACCCCCATAGTACAAATGGGGAACATGCACAGAGAGACTAGGGTCCAGTTTCACAACGGTATTTAGACACCTAACTCCAATTTATTTCAATGGGAGTAAGGCACCTTGATACCTTTGAGGATCTCCGCCTCACGGAGCAGGGAATTGAACCCACGCCTACTGAGTCCCATACTAGCTTCTAACCACTGGACTCTCCTTCCTGTAATGTGCTGGATCTTCTGCCTGTGTCAATGGCATAATTCCACATTCCGGCCCTAGATGTCTGAATAGACTCCTACGTTCTGTCGTTTGCAACCACAGTTGATTGTGCCAGGAATTGGCGATGGACACAAAATTAGAGGCCATTGGATATCATTTGTCCCAAAATCTTTAGAAAACATGCTGCCCATAATGGGGAGAGGGGGAAAAACGCAGCAGAGGTCCCGTTAATGTCACTGCATTCTTGGAACAGCTGTTCCAGTAGTATTTAAACACCTATTATCCTTTAAGCATGAGAATGAACGAACACAGTAATTTACGCTGCTTATTATAGCATGCGTGGTAGGATGGGTAATGACTGCTTTTCTGGCTATTAGTACAGCTTGCCGGAGACCAGGAATGCTGTACGAACTTTGCTCGAGGCTTGTATGGTGCACTCCACATCCTACCCCGCTTCAAATAACTAGAAGGCCAACATAAAGAACTAAAGAGAGTCGGCTCTTTGCAAATCCCCTCCCCGCAAGATGGAAGAGAGGGATGTGGGCTGTTGAGGTTTTTATCCCCAGAATCAGCAAGCATCCATTTAATAAGACTCGTACAACCACGCTGGGGTCCAGTCTTTGCTCATCACATGCTCAGTGGTTTATAGGAGGAGGAACAGAACATTCAGATTGTCACTTTATCCACTCCCTCCTCTTCACAGCCAGTTTATCAGGCTATTAATCAAATTATAAGTGAGAAATTCAGCACGTTTCCATTAAAATTCTCACCCGGGCACCCCCTCTCATACCACACACCAGCTATTTAACAAGTATACGACCCACAGAGAACAAAAGAAAATGTGAAATTATAAATTAGCTCCTAGATTCCCTGCAGGCAGCTAATGCCTTCCCTCAGACAGAAAATAAAAGCGCCATTCTTCCAGTGGAATTAATCTGGGGAGTCAAAGAAAATAGGGGATATTTTGAGACAGACAAGAGGAATCCATGGCCTGAAATGTTAAGAAGGGAGGGAGCAGTAGCAGCCTGGAGGTTCCTGTCCCTAGACAAGAAAATTCAGGAGGTGGAGGTCATGTAGAGTTCCAACACTGTTGGAAGTTCAAGCAGGGTGCCCCAGCCCTATAAACATGCCACTGTTTTTAACAAAAATAAATGCAGCTTCATGCTATATTGTATAATGATTTACGGCAGGTCAGTTCATTCTCATCCCACAAGAAGGCGCCCATTGCCAGAACTTCCCAGGAGCAATCAATTATTTTATCTTTGTCATTCACAATCCCATCTGGGAGACTTTCTGAGGCCTCACTGGTGATTGGTAAGCAGCAGACATAATTGCTCTTCTGTTTTGATGGAAGTGTCCAGGGCGCATTCATTAATGTTTGTGCCAAGTTTAATAAAGGGTGAAAGAGGGCGTATGACTCTCGTGAGGGTATGTCTAGACGGCCATCACTGGGTGTCATGGCAGCTCAAGCAGACGTACCTGAGCTAGCTTTAACCTAGCTAACCAGAACAGTGAAGCTGCAGCAGTCCGGCCTGTACAAACCTACCCAAAACTCTGGGTAACTTGTAGGGTTAGCATCTCATGCTGTTACAACTTCACTCTTCCAGTACCTGCCCTAGCCACAGTAAAGTTCGTTCAGGTAGGTAGGCATGACCTGCCCACTTAAACACTATTTTGAGGGTTTAAATAGGATTTAATTAGTGCACATACCTTGTGCTGGTCTCTCCGCACAGGGGTGAATTTCACCCACACAGAACAGAACCCCATCGAGACAACCTAACATTTGCAGAGCTTCTCTTTGTAACATGGCATTTAAGACAACACACCCACAATGTTAAACCGGGAATCAGGGATGTCCTGACACAGACTGTCTGACATATACATGCATTTATAGCTTAAAGCGGGGGGGGGGGGAATACGTGGAAAATCACTTTCTATTAACATGCGAATCCCTGCAGAAGAGACACTGAAAGACACAGGAGTCCTGAACTGGATAATAACTTGTGGGTGTACACAGCAATTAGAAACGAGAGCCCCATAATAGCTTTAAAGGGTGCAAATGTTTTACAAGTTCATAATGAGTTTGTCAAAGATCCACTCGGCAAATGCATTTCAGAGTACTGTAACCTGGCAGTATCATATATACAGAATATTGATTTGTGGTTATCATCATGAGTGAATATTAAGTGATGTAATTATGAGGTTCTTTCACATCTGGCTGCCCACATCACCCTCTTCATCTCTGTTATATTATATCTACGAGTGGTCGTTACTCACAGTAACTAATTATCAATTAGTTTCCCATTCTGCTGCCTCTGACCGACATAAAATCCTCAGCTTTAATAAGAATGGGACAGAGGTGGTTATCCTAAAGAACTGGAGCAACCAGTTAATTACGAATAGTAAACAGACAGATGGCTGACCCATGGCTGACACTAGGAGGGTATAACCATCTACGAGATAGTGCCACGGAACTTACGTACCCGCTTCCATGAATATTGTGCCTGCAGACATTAAGCCAGATTTTTAAGGTGCACATACAAAACTGAGTGCACCTGACTTGGATACAGCCCAGCTTCACTGGGTGCACGTGTCCCTCCATTCACACGTACATGTATGTTTCACCCCAATCAGAAGATTGCTCCCATTGTACACATCACTGCGCCACCTCGATGGCACAACCATCAGCTGTTGCACTGCCCTGCATGCGGATCGAATATACGATCAGGGTGAGAAGCAATGCAGAGAATAAAACCGCTTTGCGTCTTGTCCTGCACCCCTGCCACCCCTGCAATATTCACTCTCACTGGAACTTGCCCTGCTGCCAGATCTGATATCCCAGGAATGAATGCCTTAGTCCTGGCTCTCCGGCTAAGCTGTGGGCATCATAGAATAGCGGCTCACTACTTTTGGGGTAGACAAGCTTTTGAGCTACACAGAGCTCTTCCTCAGGTCTGAGAAAGGTACTCAGAGCGTCATGGCTAAATACAAGATCGAACAGACAGAATATCTGCTAACTACTTATGCTAAACTAAGGGACCATTCAAGGTGAAGTGCACCATTAACACCCCTGTAGTCATAGGACAAATTGGGGGGGGGGGGGGGTTAGTGGGTTACAGATTGTTGTAATAAGCCATAAATCCAGTGTCTTTAAGACAATGATTTTTATTGTCTAGCAGAGTTAAGATATTTAAGCTCCCAGGCTTGTCTTTTGAACGTGTTGTGCAGGTTTCCTTTGAGGATGAGGAGCGACTGCTTTGTGAAAAGTGTTCACCCACAGGTGATAGGGTCTTTTATCATTTTCCTGTGTGAGTTCATTCGGGAGCGCAGTGATTGTCTGGTTTCACTCACATAGTTGTCATTGGGGCATTTAGTGCATTGGATGAGGTATGCCATATGTTGTAATAGGCATGTGTAGGACCCATGGATCTTGAAATGGATCTTGTTATGGGGGGTGTTGCTCATCGTAGCAGTGGAGATATAGCTGCAGGTTTTGCATCTGTTGTTCTGGCAGGGTAAGGTGCCGCTTTGAATTGGTGTCCTGGTCTGTGGGGAGCTCACTTCTGATGATAAGCTTGGAGAGGCTGGGGGGTTGTTCTGATCAGATAATAGGAAGAGGAAGAGCTTGAAAGCTGTGTAACTCGAAAATGTCTCTCTATCAACAACAGAAATTGGTCCAGTAAAAGGTATTACCTCACCCACCTTGCCCCTAATATCCTGGGACGAACACGGCTACAACAATACTGCATACTACAGGGGTAGTCATTTTGCTTGTAAATCTAGAGGCACTGAGCATCACCCTTGTAAACTGCAGCCGGGTGCCCTAGTAGTGAACACTCTATAAATGCCTAAAAAGAAGAACAGGAGTACTTGTGGCACCTTAATGCACCTATAAATGCCTGTGATGCTGACAATAGAAATATAGGATGCGGCTTTCCTATCCTCACTGTGGAATCACGTTCTTCTAAAGAAAGGAAACCCACTCCCACACCAGTCTGCTTTCACAGATGAAACTCCTTAACCCAGCTCCATCTCAGGCTAACATGCAAAAAGATAGTCCTCGGTGCTGGGAAACGGCACTTTGAAAAATCAACATCAGGAAACAGAACCCTTGAGGCAGTAGTGCCAAGGGCACAGTGCTGAAATGTTGCAACCACTAGATGGCACTTGCTTTCCATCCTAGGACTGATGGAGACTGGTCAATGTGAGCAGCAATTTATTGCTCAAGTTAATAAGTATACCCAAAAAAATGTATTATCCTGCACATTGTTATCCATCACCTCCATACAAATATTGCTCAGACAGATTTGCTGTGGCTAATAGACCTGAGAGAGAGAGAGAGAGAGAGAGAGATTCTTTTTATTTTGTAGCTAGTTAGATTTTTCTCCCCCCCTCCCCCTCATTCTTTTCATTACAGACAACCTGGTTATTATTGTAATTACCTGGAAAATAAAACTGTCATGGAGTGTCTTGGTACAAACACTTACTTGATCTTTGGTTTTTGATGAAGAACAGCTTAAGACGTTCTTTAAAGGTGTTTTCATTTACGTAGAACTCAACCTGTACCCTGTGAGCAGAAAGGAAGGAGAACTGAATTAACTGGGGCTGTAGTTAGTAAAGGTTTCATCTCAAAATCTTCCCACCTCCAAATATGTCCCACCCCATCAGGTGCTGTTTCTATATTTCTCACCCACCTTTTCCCACAATGCATCTTGTGAACAAGATTTAAATAAGAAACCATTAGAATGCTGCACAGAGCAGTAACCAGATGTTACTCTGGTGCCCGATCCCAAGCCAGATTCTGGTCAATTTGTGCTGCTCCTAAAGCACAAAAGGGCTGGAAAGCAACCAAAACTCCTACACCAACATTTACAGCCCAGAAACAGAAGATGTGCCAGGGTGTTGCAAGGTCTGGCCTGGGGCTACTCTGAACTATGCTGGTCCCAGGATTGGGAAGCCATAGATGGCCCCCCTGCACCGATCAGCTACTGGAAATGAGACCTCGCAATGACAAAATGCAGCCATGATAATTACCTGCGCGTGCACATACTTTAAAAAGCCATAGCAACGCATTAACCTGTATCATCCCAGACAGACTACTGCCTCTTAAACAAGCTGAGTGGCTAACCCAATCACACCGCAGGGGTACAAGCCGCTCCATCGTGCCCTGCAGGACAACAGAGTCTAGCGCCTCTAAGCTAGGAGGCAAAGCAAATTCCCAAACGACCAAGTTCTCCAGCGAGAATGCCCGGACTCCAGCCCCCCAAGCTAGAGTGGCTCAGCGAGAGAGAGCCCCAGCTGACCTGCGATGGCAGCACATGGGAAGAAAGGAAGTTCCTCAGCAGGTCAGGATCAAACCGGGAAGATCCACGTTAATACCGAGCGTGGAACCTAGAAGCTGCTGCATTCAGAAAATTGGTGGGACCAGCTCCTTATGGCCATCACTTCACAGCAAGTGGGCAGACATGTTCTGCACTGACTTGCAGCTGCCATGTGATCAAGGGGAGCCTCCGGCAGGCCACACTGCAGTGGCCTAGTCTGGCAGTCACAAAGATATGGCTAGCCCCGATGGAAGCGCTCCATGGGCAACCCAGGGGAAGGATCCCTAATTGGTGAGATCTCCTCCTCAGCTGGCACAGATCAGCGTAGTCATGATGATACGCAGTGGCTGAAGATCTGGCCCTTAGTGTTTATAGTGATAAAGTTTTAACGTAACCAGGGAGTAAAGAAAAACCTCCCTGGTGCAGTGTGGAGCCTGACTTTCCCAAGGGCATTTGCTGCCCTCCGACAGCCATTTGCTCTCCCAGCCCTTTCCTACAGCACCTGGGCAAAGAGAGTAACCGTTAACCCCTCACTCCTTGGCAACCCGTTAGAGACCCTGAACCATGTCACACACGGCAAGGGCCGCAGCACAGAGAAATGGCCGTGGTTGCCTGACAACTCTCAAATGAAACAAAAATGGATGCATTTGTCAACCAAAGCCACCTGGGAATCCAGAAGTTCCCCATACCTGTTAACTTCTTGGGCAAAGGGTAGATAACCCCACTCAGAGGAGGCGGCTCCCATTCCTGCCACACCCTACCATTACCTCTCTCTTCTCTGGAGCGAACTAGAAGTGCTTTCCTCTTGACCAAACCCTTCCTGCTATCTGAAGCCCACTGAAGGCGGTCCAGCCACAAAGGGAGTGAGAGGATCTACTGACCCAACCCTGCAGATTTCACTGGAGGATTTGCCTGTGTGAGGACTGCAGGTTCAGGTAACAATACATCCATGTCTTTTTTCGAAAAAGAAAAACACATGCCATTTTCAAATTCCTAAGAGGATACCCACCAGAGAGCTAAAACTGTTTTAAAAAGGTACTTGCCCATGTTCCTTCAGGGCTCCCAGGTGAAAATATTTTATAGTTTAACCAGAAAATCGCAGTGTTACCCAAAGTAAGTAGAGCAGCTGCCTTCTTTGCTGGCCATTTTCAGCATTATTAGCTACATGTTAACTTCATTATGGAAACACAATTAATGGTTAGTCTGATGAGATTGCTCTGCCCAAGAACGGTATGTAAATCTCCATCAAGACTGGCTGGATTCAGTGTTGTTATAGTGTTGCTTGTTCATCATATAGTCAGTTATTTTATCTACTATTCAGTCCATTAGGAGGTTATTGCTTCAACTCACTGTATGCTGTATTTTAACACGGCACGTTGACAGCGGATCTAATCTTGTTAAAGGCCACCAATAACTTGTTTTCTCTGTGATGTCTCAGGGATAATCCTTCCAAATTCCTGACCAGAACTTTACAGCAACCAAAGAAACACGGCTTCCCTTGAGAATTTTCCCCAGGTTTTACACGGAGCCCAGTACAAGCTGGGAAAGGATTTTAGGAATTGAATGAGTGCGGTGCAACTAGCCATCCAAGGTTTGAAGAGCTTCCAGGGACTCAGCAGTCTACAAGAAATACCAGACCTCAAGCCAAAAATTTGGAGTATTGATGCTTCACACATCACTGACTTCCAAAGTATTACATAGAAAATATGAATGTCTTTCTATTTCGGGGAGAGGGTGGTGCCTGGTTTTGCATCATGACTTTCACCCGGGCAAAACTAGATGGGGTTTGGTTTGTTTCCTTTTCACTTTATTGCAAGATTTACAATATTCAAATCTTCTCCAAATAGCTTAAATTCCATTACAACCTCCCCAATCTCATCTCTGCTAACCACCCAGCCTTGCTCTGCATTCTGAGTTAGCTCCTGTACACTCAAAGCTGAAAAGATTTAGGGAGTCTTTAACCATGTCACTGTTGCAACAGGACAAGAGCGGTCATGAGGCATCAGGGATTCGAAAGAACATCCTCGTATGTTGAAAGGCAGGGTTTGCCCCTTGTAGCAGCTACATTCAACAGGACCGAAGCTGTTAAACAACAAACTCAGTCTACAAGAAGACAAATTACCTCTGTTGCTAAGATACCTTATTGGACCATTCCAGCCAATCCTCCAATTGCCTCTGAATTTTACTTGGCATTTGAGTATATTGATGGTTTATTGTATCAAGAGAATGTCGCATGACAGGCAGGGAGTCCCTGGGAGACCTTCATCATGCTACAGATGGTGCTCGAAGACCCTCAGGGAAGGAGTAGCGATTAACATTAAATAAGGCCCAGATTCACCACAACTGCTACTATTCTACCCACAAAACCTTGGGCTTTCTTCCTCTCAGGCCGCCTTTTTCTCCTCTACTACTCCTGACAGACACTTCCTCCAAATCCTATCTCCCGTCCCCACCCATAGACTTGCATCTTTCTCACTTGGACAGTCCCGGTCCACCGCAGCTCACTTGGGCCTGGCTCAACATCCTCTGTTTCTAAATCTTACGGAGAGGAGAACTCAGCGGATGGTTCTGCCTCATGACCAAGAGATATGGAATCACAAGTACATCAAATGCAGAGATCAAAGTCAGGCAGGTCAATACCTAAGCACCCAGAAATCGTGGGAAGGAAGGTTTCCCTTCAGTTACATGTGTTATTTCAGAATTAATAAGGCCAAAGTCCAACCCAAAACCAAGGCTCAAGCGAGGTCTGAATTTTATCCCAGCTCCTCTGCCTAAAGATCAAGAAGGCAACTCAGGGAACTCCCTGTACTTTAGTCATTGTTTGTGGCTGACTTTATAGTCACCCGAATAAATGGCACAATGAGGAAAAGGGAGGTGACTTTAATATGAAGTGCAAATCTCACCCCTGGTACTGGTGCTAAAACTGAGACTGGCTGGCAGAAGTCAGAGTCACAAGCCCAAGAACCAACCTGAGGGTGCAGATCTGGGATCTGGGAATCCATTGCGCTGTTATTCAGGATGTGAAACCAAAGCCAGTCCCCTCCCCTGCTCCTCACCCCGCAATACCTGCATGACAACTGCAACTATTTCCATTTTTATCTGCAAAAGTGAGGGAATTGAAATCCTAGACTTCTTGTTCTAAGATGCCCAAGGCTGTGTGTGAAGCAGAGTTCAACCGCAGTAAAAGTATCTACAGGCCTTTACAGACACTCTCCAAGTACCTCTCTTTGGCATTTCTGCAGCTTCCCAGGTTGTAAATTACAGTTAGACTCGCTAATCAGAGCATAAAAGATTGTTCTGCAGATTTGCTGATAATATAAAACACAGAGCCATTGCTAGAAGGAGCCCATTAGTTACTATTAAACCGAGCAAAGCAACCAAGTGCAGTGAATTAGCAATGCCCATGCTTCACTGCACGCTGTCTTTAGAATAACGACTATTATTATTTAAAAAAAAACCCAACTAATTACCAGAGATAGTTGAAATATGATTGGGGAAGAGGAACGAAATAACCCGGACACGAAAGCTGAGAGCTGCGGTTGTCATGCAATCCTCCACTATCTCATTCCTTTTCACCTATGTAACTGCCTGCACATATGGGGTTAGCTCTCGCCAAAAATTCAAGGCTTGGCACACCCTGGACGGGAAGATGATTTAGAGGGAAGCGGGGCTATCAGCTCTAACAGCAGGGACAGCTAAATAAATACTTACAAGGCAAGAATGCTGAGCTGCCGAGGCAGTGGAGAGCGAGAGGGGTTTTTTAGAAAACACTGTCATTGTTTCAGAATCCCTGTCCAGCCAGAGGGGTCTGCCAGCGAGTGCTGACAGTTTGCTGTTACAGTCCCCGACCCTTCTGCTGGGAGGTCACCAGACGTACGGGAAGCAAAGGTCACCTTTGGAGTGAATGAGAGATCAGCTCCTCTGAGCTGTTTTCTGGTAAACTCTCTTACTAAGTTAAAAGGATTGTTGGTTAATTTATGACTGTTCAATTCATGTATAACTATAACTGTATGAATGGTAAGGTCATTGTCCCCAGTTACAGTAGCCAGGATGAAAATGGGGAAGGGATAGAAAACCTTACACATTTCAGGCCATAAGCCAACTAACTTCCTGGAAGCAGGAAGAAACTTCCTTCCCTCTCATCACTTCACACCTCCTAGCACAGACAGGAGGACTGGATGGACTGCGGGTCTGGTCTAGGACGGCAGTTCCTTTGGCAGTGATTGGGTTATGCCACGTGGAGTTAAAGGCATCAGCCCTCAAGTTAGACCAAAGCACACCGCTGTTAATCCTGCCACATCCCCAAAGCTACTGCTGAAGAGGCTGCATTTAAGGCAAAGCCAGAGGCTTCTGGGCCACCAAGCCACATTCAGCTTCAGACACGAAGTCACTGTGCGACTTTGGGCAAATCACTTCACCTCTCTGTGTCCCTCAGCCAAAGCAGGTGGAAACTGGGGGGGAAGAAATCAAGGACTTTACAAGAGAGCAGATGCTGTTTTCCTGGCTGAGCTAATTACAGAAGAAACACCCTGCTAGCTTGCCTTTGTATACACTTGTGACTCCAGTGATGCCGGCAGAGAGACTGAGCAATATACTGCTTCACTGGCAGTATATTACTGAAAGATGGGCTCCATGGCACAGATGATGATAAATAAGAGACAGCAGTTAGGAGATCTGGTGTTCACGCTGCTCACACTGCAATGGGGGACGTGCTCACTAGGACAGTTTGCAGATCTCAGCTTTGGGTGAACTGAGCAACTGGTGGAAAGAGATTTGAACAGACCTTTATACCCCATCGGGAGTAACGGCTGGAAAATTTACAGCATTAAGCAAGGACATCTATAGGACACACAAAGAGCCAAACGCACCTGTGCTGTAAGCCCATGGAGCTTCTCTGAGGGCACAGCAGGCCCAAAATATGAATGCCCTGAAGGAAGGAGAAACATACAGGGCTAGCTGAGACTACAAGCACCATGCACAGCTCATCCTCCACAATCAAAGCTGAGAGGCTGGAGTTTAGAAAGCAAACAGAATTCCTAGAAACTCCAGGCAGTTTGCAGTTTTATAATGGAAAGAAGGATCTGAATTGGACACAGCTGGAATAATAGAAGCTACCTTCAAGCAACTTTGTCCTAAAACCCATTTTGCCTGTTTGTCAGTTGCTCCCACGTTAGAAGTGGAGTCAGGGAACAGACCAACAACCTGCAATGCTTAGATGGTGCAATACAATTCTGAAAAATGTGACATCGCTCCCGATGTAATGGCTTTTTTGAGATGATGAATATAGCAGAACTCTGAGAACCATATGCTGGATAACAACATGCACACAGAAAAACAGCTGGGAAAAAATATCAGCAGAATTTCTGAAAGTATTTACATCGGCACAGTCAAAATGATGTTTCAGTTCCAAGCAGAAATAAATGAGAAGCTTCGTAAGAAAGCTCAGGCGTGTTAAGATGAATTATTTCCAAAGCTAGACTCACAAAATAATGTATCTGTATTAGGGCACATTTTTTACAAATAAACCAGATGGCTACTCACTACCCTGCACACATGAGCTCATTGCTCTCTGTCTTCGTTAAACTTGTCGTAGAGCACAGCAAGCGACTGGCCCCCAGCTAGGGTACTGATCAATATATGCTAATTCATCAGAGCTGCAGAGAATTCAACACATCTGTACAAAAGAGACGCTTTCCAAAAACATAGCCTATCTTACAGATACATGTGTGTTAGTAACGAAGAAACCAACAGCAATATCACTCTTGGGTTTCAGACAGAAGGCTAGCTGATCTATGAAATTACTGGTCACTTAAAATTATGAATATAAACACTGATAGATGAAAGCACTGAATGATTATAGAAGATATTTCTCTCTGTGACAAACGACTGTATGTATTCATCAGTTATAACCATACAAAGAAATGCTCTTAAGGCAAGCTAAAACTGCAAGATCTCTGCAGCAGGGACTGCTTTTCTTTCTTTCTTTCTTTCTTTCTTTCTTTCTTTCTTTCACAAGAGAAAAGAAAGACAGAATCTCAGGGTCTACAGACTCTCATTCTTTGGGTCTGGAACCAAATTTCACAGCTGGCTCTGTAATGCTCCCAAGTTCCTGAACCAAAACCCCAAGTGCCCTAGGAAATCAGCGCTGGCAGTTCGAGCGCCTCTCCATTTTAAAATAAATAGAATAATTAAACTGTATCATTCAACAGCTGAGTTGTTTAGAATTCTCACAGGACCCTTCCCTCCCGCTTTCATGTCTGCACCAGAAGCAGAGAATTAGAAGTGGGGTAATCATCAGAAAGTTATTGATGTAATTATGGGAGAGGGGAGGAGGTGGCAGCTGAAAGCCCTGCTGGGCCAGAGGAGGAGACGGCCATCCCAGCAACCCACACAACCTGGGCTCCGGGATCAGGCAGCACCGAGTGTGTTCAGATCTATGAAGGGAAATGACGGGGATGAGGTGAAGGGACCCCACACAAGCTCTGGCAGAGATGGAGTTAAAACCCATCCCAACTCTCTGCGGCCCCGTAGACTCTGCAGCCAGGGATGGGTGGATTAGCAGGTGCTCCCACATAAATGCTCGAGCACCATGGGCAGCAGGAAGTCAACTCCCTGAAGGCATAAACCTGCTAGGAGGGAGATGGAGCATAGAGGAGAAAACAGACTCCCAGAGGTCCACAGGTGCACAAACTGCCACTCGTTGCTTCTCGCGACATTCAGCACAAAGTTGACGAGTCTGTTTAGTAAGCATTCAGGTGGGTAAATAAATGAGAGGCGTCACCTCTGCTTGACTTCACATGACTTCCCTTAAATCCCTTGCAAAGGCAAAGGTCTACCTCTGGGGCAAATGATCCCCTCCTCCCTGAGTCAGCGGACAAATCCTCACGTGGGTGCTCTACACACACTCAAGCGTGCAAAGGGCAGCAGCCCCAGCAAAGGCATCAAGCTCGGGCTGACCCAGACCCAGGTATGTACACAATTGTGGGGTTCACACCATTTTGAGACACAAATACCACCGGGAGCAGTTTGTGCTGCACATTCATCAGGCATTTTCAAGCACATGAGCAGTTAGCCGGAGGGCCTGACCAAGGCTCTCCGGCAGCTTCTTTGTTCAGGGAGTCATTTGCACACAGGGGATTATTCAGAAATGATTTCCTTTGGGGGGTGGGGAAGGCAGAGCTAAAGACCCACCTGAGGGACACAGAACTACTGGAGCTTTGTGCTGCAAATACAGTTCAGGGCAGAATGACATGGGGCGGGGGGATCATCCCATCACTGCCACCTCTGGCTGAGAAAAACCATCGAGCCATCTTTCAGAAAGAAAGAAGGCAAAGCCCAAGTTGCAGGAAGGAGGAAGGTTTTGCTCCAAGTCCCTATGCCCCTTCCATGGACAGGACTTGCTAAGTGGTGGGTGTATTATTGATGCATGCAGAGGGAACTGGGGGCAACCTCCCTGAAGGGGAGTAAACATGGCAAATAAAGCAGCCTTTTCTACTCAGGGCAAAAACCCCAGACCCCTCTGTTAAATCACACGGATACATGCGCTGTCTGTCAGGTAGGAAGCTGCATGTCACCTCCAGCAGCTGCCAGTTGTTGGCAGGTGACCATCTAGCAGCTACGTAAGTGCCCAACTCAAACGAATGGGCTGCGACTGCCACAAGGTAAGAGCTTTAACAGGGAAAAGGTGCAAAGTCCTGTGGGTAGCTCAGTGTAAGTCACCATAAATGGCCGGAGCTGCTAGGCTGCCTTCCCCTCCCGCTCTGCCCCCTCCTTTCAGCAGACGCCCTCGGGCTCAGCGGAAGAGAGAGAGCTGAGAGCTATTGCAGGTGCCTCCCTCTCTGGGCACCCAGTTTGAGGCACGGTAAAGGGGACTGATTTGCAGAAAGTGCTGGGTGCCCTCCTCTACCCCTGGCTGGCTGGGGTAGATACCTGTAAGAGGCTGACATTTACCCCTGGCAGGACAACTGCTGCAGCCCCCCGGCTAAGCAGCATCAGGAAGGCTGAAGCACGTCTTAGGAAGCCTGCTTCAACATGGGCCGTAGCTACTGTACAAACCCCAGCCGGCATCCGGCAATCGCTGCTCAGAGCCCCCCACGTACAACATAAAGCAAAGAGAGGAGACATGGTCAGCGGTAAAATCTCCCCACCAAACCAGTGCCATCGAGTGCCCCCGAACCGTCACTCGGTGATTGAAAGACAACAGGGCAGCTGTGTTCTGAAGATTAAAAAAGCCTTGCACTGAGCTACCCACAGGACTTTGCACCAACCCCCCCCCCCAAAAGCCTGAGACGCCCCAAATCACTATCGTCATTTGTAAAACTCATGGCTGGCGCTTTGAAAGATTCTCCTGGTACACAAAAGCACTGGGACGCCATGAGGGGATATTAGGGTACCTATATGATGACACCAGACCCTTGGAGCAGTGATTCAGTCCTGGGGTCAGGGGCATGACACCACGGGTTCAGTGGCATTGTGCTCACTTACACCTAGGACTCTCCTATCTATATTTAATGATTATTTATCACAGGCTTGTAGGCAGATTTTTTTTTAAATGACACATTTAATTCCTACGTAAATCAGGGTCTGACATCATCAACTTGAGCTGGGCATCATGTGAACAAGCACCCCACAACACAGACCTACTAATGCACCTCAAACTAGACATACAGTCCCCCTGCCATCGCAAACCCACAGGGTTTTCCACCCATGCAATGGCTTTTCGGTGTAGATGCGTCTAAAGACCTGGAAACTCACTTTCACTTGTTGACCAAGCAGAGTTTGAAACTGAACCCATGGAGATTTTATTTCGGGGAGTAATCTTGCAGCATCTCCCCCAGTCTTTCCAGCCTGGATCCATCCTAGCTGGACTTGTTTTGACGCACTCTGATAATCATCAAAACAAGCCTAGTTAAAAGCCGCTTGCTTGGAAGTACTGTAATTACTGCCATTATGCACTTCATAACGCCTGAGCAATTTCATTTTCGTAGTACAGGGCTGGTTTCTTTTTTGTTTTGTTTTTTTGTACTTTACTAACCTAGGATCACAGGTAATTTGTTCCAAGAAGATGAGCTTCCAACAAAGACATTTCCTTATCCTAACAAGTACCGAACACAAGCTAAAAATGAGCAGGGATCCAATCTCAGGAACTAAAAAAGAGCTGTTTGGCTAGCTAGGAAAAATAAGCAGTTTCATATCTCTGCATTATAACTGTATCATCCCTAGATATTCTGGGAGACAGTGAAACAAACAAAATGTAGCCCTCTTGGCTAAGAAAAAAGGGGCTGAAAAGTTAAAACAAATTAATATGCAACACAAACAATAGCAGGATGCGGCACATAAAGCTACACAGCAGAGCTCCCCCAGGCGAGATGGGAAAGAGAGGGTTAAAAAGAAGATGCACTGTTCCAGCAAAAACAGGAGATCCAGAATTTTTTATTTCCACGAGACTTACATGGATATTTCAGACTGGAAAATCTGCTTACAAACTCGTCCCACCTCAGGCCCTGCACCACGACCGCCTGGCAGATCTGCACAGCACAACCTTTCTCAGATTCCCTTACTGCAATGACAGCTGGGGGTGTTTTGAAAATCTAGAAGGCTCCAAAAACTACTGACCAATCAACAGAGGGGTTAATATAATGCCAGCTCGCCTTGGATACTGCTGCCAACTAGATGCTTTTTAAAAAGACGGGGAAATTCATCCCTAGAAAACCAGTGGAGCCGCAATGGGGTTCATTTAATCCCTAGTTTATGATGTTTTCTAAATTCAATTTTTATAATACTCTCAGAGGAGGAAAGAGGGTGTTGAGTGTAAAACACAGGACCGGAACTCAGGAGATCTGGCTCTGCCACCAACTTTCTGTGTTACCTTGGACAAGTCACTTTATCCCCCTTTTACAGAGAAGTCATGTCACTGGGGATTGTGAGGCTTAATTAATATTTGTAAAGCTCTCTGCTGTTCTTGAGAGGGAAATCCAAAGAATCGTTATTGTACCTTAAAAGACTCTTTCCCCCCCTCCCAATTTGGCAAACACTGAAATTTTCCTCTCTCTAGTTTAAACACTTCTTCATATACCCAGGGCTGTTTAATCACAACACAAACTAGCAGCTCACACAACATCTTTCGGCGACAAATCATCCCATTATCTCACCACTGTCATCCGCTGGTATTAGCAGCACCGTGAATCTGGCAACTGTCTTGTTGGTTAACCAACCCGAAAGGGGGAGCAGAGATGCCTGAGCCTTTGTGAGTGTGCAGGAACATGGGACATAGGACTGGAAGGGCTCCCCTGGGGCACTGAGTCCAGTCCTCTGCTATCACAGGCAACGCTGGCATATCACCCAGTTCTAACACTCATCAAGCTCCACCCTAAAACCAGTTAGGTTTCTTGCCCCCATTTCTACTGAGAACCTATTCCAGAACCTCAATCCTCTGATGGTTAGAAACCACCTGATTTCCAGTCAAAATTTACTCATGGACAATCTATCCCATTGGTTCTTGTGCCAACATTGCCCTTTAGCTTCAATAGCTCCCCCACCTCCCCCAGCCTTTCCTCTTCCCCCCATGTATGTATAGAGACTAGAGAGCAATCATATCCGCTCTCATCCTTTGATTTGCTAGGCTAAACAAGCCAAGCTCTTCCAGTCTCCTTTCTCCGTTCCCTTGGTGTAAGAGAGCCCCAGTACACTGCAGCTTAACCATTATTTCAATGGCTTTATTATTGTTTCTTCACATGATTGAAATTTGTTCCCTGGATATATACTAGGTTTGTCTGTTTGTCCATTTTAGCTGTAAAATAATGGTGCTGTTTGCATGCAGTAGGTGAGCTGCTCGCGGTATACGCTGAGGCTTAGCAATGCACATTATGTGCACGTACTGTAAGCCTCGCCTCAAGTTGGCAACTACAGACCGCAACAGAGAGCTGGTTTGAAATGAGACGGTGCCACCAAGCATAAAGCTGCATGGCAGCTTCTTGATATTACCTGCGCCCTGCTGCAAAGCAACAGCTCGCAACCCTGTTACTTGGGACACTGTTAGTCAAAGCCAAGCAGCAATCACCCAGTTCTAAACTGTAAATACTGCAAAACCTGGCTTCTTGTCTGATATGTGATGGGTGGCAGCTAAGGCTTCCTCTCACAAGCAAAGGTTTATAATGGTTTGTAAATGCCAGGGGAAATTCCTCTTCCAGGCTACTGATTCCCAGGTTAGGAAGGGATTTGTGCCTTCTAAAAGGTGATTTTATGGGTCGAGCCCGGTTATTTTAGGTGGAAACGAGGATGGAGCAGAAAGAGGGTCAGACCTAGTGTCATTTCCCAAGAGAGGCAGCTCAACCTATCCCCATAGAGCTCCATTAGAGAGCTGGTCATGGCTGCGACATCTATCTCCAACAGCAGCGGCTGTATCAAGTGTCAGTATACCCCTCCATGAAGCCCAACATCATCCGAATGCTCGAACTCTACTAGAGCAGCTGGTATGTTATATCTGATCCGGTCACTGCTAAGCAGTGGCCTCATAATCCCAGTTTAACAACAGGGGGCCAAAGAAAGACAGAAACCTCAGGCGTCCGAGACGCCGTCTGGGATCAGATTCTTCCAACCTAAGCAGGTACATTCACCTTGCACTGGCAGCCTAATTCAAAAGGGAAAACACAAAACATTCCGAGAAATAGCATGTGTTTTTTATGCTTGTGAAAGGCCCCAGCTTGGCAGCCTATCACCCGAGGTCCCGTCCCACCACTAACACTCTGTAGAGAAGCTTGCCTTGACCTTCTCCATGTCCATTTATTATTTCGCTTCAGTGAAGGCAGCCATGGAAAATGCCAGTGAGCGTCAACTACAGCAGTGATTTTTGGATGTAAGCACCAAGCCAAGACGCTGACTTGGAGATATTGGCTACTAGCAGTCACAGATCGGCTATGTGCAGTTGTAGGCAGTTTCATTATACCATCCCATAGCAGAACAAGAAGGGAGAAAGAGCGTACAGAGATGGGAGAAAAAGCAGGAGGACAGGCCCAAGACGTAAGCTGAAACGTTCAGAACCCACAAGGGGATTGCCAGGAACATAGCCAACTAAGCCAGTCTTATGCCAAGATGTACAATGGGAGGAGGACAAGCTGGGAAATGGAGAACAAGAGACATTAACCCAGAGGGAACGGAGTGTAAGGGGGAAGACAGACAGACGCACAAGCCCACGCAATCCCACCTTCAGAGTCTTTTGTTAAACAAGGCTTTCCAAATCCACATTTTAAGACTTAAAAGAAAAAAAAAAAGCCTTCAAACCTGGGAGCTTGCCAAAGCTTAAAACACTGTTGCAGACTGCCCACACTTTAAATAAGCAGTAATTGAACAATTATTGAAATAAAGGAGGCTATGTGCTTCAATGAAATTACATCAGCTCATTATGGTACAGCTTCAAATAAAGTGTCACTGAAAAAAAAATGTAAAGGGCAAACTGACAGAAGCAGTGGGACATAGAGTACGTTTTTATTAGGTGTATTATGGTACCACCTAGAGGACCCAACCAAGATGAGAGTCCCACTGTGCTTGGAGCTGTACAATTCTATAACCAGAGACAGCTTCTGCTCCAATGAGTTTAAAATCTAAATAGCCAAAGATTGGGAGAAGAAACAGTCCCAGAGAAGGGAGTGATTTGCTCACTGTCACACAGCACATCACTGGCAAAGTGGGGACTAGAACCCAGGTCCCCTGAGCCCAGCCCTGCACCCCATTCAGCAGCCCACACGCCCTCCCCTGTGTCAGGAAAACAATCAGCCTTGGTATCTGGAGGCAGCAGAATGCTGCCTTACCTGCCTTCATTATGCCCCCCCCACTTGAAGATCATAGGAGCCATCAAGGAGAAATACAAGGACCAGACTCTGTAAGCAGATTCACATGAGCAGTCCTCACTCACACCAACAGCCCCACTGAAGTCACTGTAGTGAAAGCCATGGGTTTACTTCCACGATGAAGGGTTTGCTGGTCAGGCCTATATTCATTGTCCTTGTCTCCCTCTGGTGCTGGCTGTGCAGCCAGACAGTGCAGATTCAGTGGGGGCACGCAGGGAGAGATCATACAAATTACTCCATGTCTCCTAAGCTCTGTGTGGCCCTGCCTAGAGGGAGCAGCCATTACCAAGGGCAGAGTAGCCCCTCCGAAGGGCTCCATAGCTCAGGACCCACGAACCTGCTGGGGTTCAGTTGTTGCAGAGAACGTTGTTCTACTAGATCAGGTCCTTGGTGCACAAGACTTTTCATGCTCTGACGCCCCAGAGTGTGACACTTCCCACCCCTCTTTGTGTAATGCTGGTGGCTGCATTTTGCAATTTTAAAAATAATCGCAACGGCTGTGATGAATTGGTTTGCTCTGCTCGCTGGAGAGCCTGGAGAGAACGGCGTCTGTGATGAACTCTGGCTCCCTGGCTGTATTCTCTCTCTCAATGAACCATTTCAGCCAGCAATTAAACTGATGTACATTTCCCAGGCCAAAGCCCTTCCCGTCAGCTCAGAATATCTTGACGCCTAGAGGATTGCCATATAGAGGCCATAACATTTCTCACTGCAGCAGTCTCTCCACTAAATCTCTGGAATGCATTTAAACAGACACACACACACTCTGCAAACTGAACTAAAGGGAAACTTAAAGCTGATGCAAGTATCCAAGCCCAAATCAGCTCATTCAGCCCAAAGAACACAGCACCTCATGGTAATAGACACGCTACAAGCAGGGCTTCAAAAGAGAGCTTTCAGAGGCCTGCCTTCGAATTTGTCGGGCCATGTGCAAATAAGGGGCCAGATCTTGACCTAGTCTAAACTGGCATAACTCTGTTGATTTCAGTGGTATTTACACCAGCTCAGGGTCTGGCCTATGGTGTATGAGGTGCCTAAGCAGATTTCGCCAACCAGCAGAGCACGCCGGGCAGGAAGAGGAGGGTCTGTCACCATTGGAAGGGGCAGAGTGGGTGGGTTGAAGAAGAAGGATTCTGTCAGCTGAGTGGCAGGCCAAGGCATTTCTCATTGGTGAGATCAAGGGGGAAATACCGGAAGTAGCAACCTCTAGAACCAGGCTTGGATTTGGCCAGCTGTTGTTGCTGTTCTGTGACTCAGAGCCTTCCTCCAACCCCTATTTCTCCCCTTGTGCCACCCACGGAATTCCTTCCTTCTACAGCAGTTAAGATGCCAGTCTAGAAAACCAGCTTGTTCATGCAGTATTTGGGGATTAATCAAGGCTGCTTTACTGACAGGCATAAGGAGACTAAAATGGTGGTTTTAAAAAAGAAGCGGTTGCTACCGCATTTCCTTCAACCTCAGAAATGCCTTTGGTCATCTTAGGCTCTTGAAAGAGCTGAGGTGGTATCAACTCTGTTACCTTCTCATGAAAAAAAACTGATGGATACTTTGACTCGATTATCACAGAATGGCACACGACGGATTGGGGTAAACTCACCAATAACCCCCTTCCATATTTCACTAATTTATTGAATAAATATATAGTAATATCTCAGTAATATCTCCTTATATCTAAGGAAACAGCTATACTGTCAATCACTTTGCAGTAATTCAAAGCGTCTGGACTCTCCAATAACATAAACCCAAGTCTCCACTATTACTTTTTTCTTCCCACCCCCCCTTTTTTTTTTGGAAAGCTGGCTCCAAATAGCTACTTCTGGAAATACTAAATCGACTGCAGCTGAAATGGCCAGTCCTCACGTCTACACAGCTATTCCTTTTTGTGCTGCACCATGGTTGATACCTTGGAAGGGTCTGTACAAGTGTTGCAAAGATTCCTATTTCTGTAGGACAGCCACCATTTGCGAGACAGCTCAAAAGCTACAATACTTAATCAATACTAATACTTAGTCCTGCCATGAGTGCCAGGGACTGGACTAGATGACCTCTGGATGTCCCTTCCAACCCTACGATTCGAATACAGAAAGTACTGGACAAAATCGTGAGACTGAGCCAGTGATGGTAGGAATAAGTGAACCATTACATTTAAATTTAGTTGTTTTTTTAAAAAATCTATATTAAATTCTTCTGTATTTGCTTCTCTTGTCCTTTATATGAAGACATGATGGATCTTGTTTTGTAATAGTTTATCAGCAATCACTGCCTAGCATTCATTCCTCGAATTAAGTCATCATCCCCTGTGCCCTTTTATTTAGCAGCTGTATAGCTCATTGTGAAGCAATAAACAATTAACATATAGATCTTCCAAAGGAAAATAACCAGCTGGAGTGGGGAAGCCATTAAGTCAGCCTGAAAATGCCCTTAGTAATAAAAAACACAGGGATGTGACCTACCGAAGAGGTAGGAGTTAAAAAGAATTGGAGGGGGAGAGGGGAAGTCTGTTGTGTTAAGAAGCATGGCAGTCAGGTGATGGCTCCCCGGTGAGGGTACCAGCCTGGGGTTCTGGGATGTGGGTTCAGTTCTCTGCTCCACATGCGACCTGAGGCAAGTCACTGAGCATAACGTCTTCAAAAACACTTATGAGCCTAAGCCCCGTTTTAAAGAGCAACACAGGCAATTTAGGAACCTACTGGAAGTCAATGGGAATTTGGCTCTTGAATCCCTACATTGCTTTTGAAAATAGGACTGAGGCTCATAAATCATTCAAGTGCTTCTGAAAAACGTTACCCATAATCTCTCTGGGCCTCATCTCCCTATCTGTCCAATAGGGCTAACAGCACTTCCCGACCCCACCGGGCCTTGAGAGGAGAAATACAATAAAGGTTGTGAGGAGCTCAGACACTCCAATAATGACAACCATACAAGTACTATCACTAACTCCCAGGGCCGGCCCACAACATTTTGGCACCTGAAGCAGGGAGCTCAAATGACGTCCCCATGTCCCCTCGCTTGGGCCAAAACTTTGAAAGGTCTTAATTCTGCCTTCTTCCAGTTCTACTCCTCTCATGGTCCTGCTCTGCTACCTAAGGAGAGCTAACAACTTAAAATGCCTTGTTCAGAAAATTTAAGTAACACTTAACTTTCAAACACCTGAACAGCAAATGTAACTTTTCTTGTCTGCATAGTAAACACTGGCATTTTAATCTGTTTGAATAATCAAAGTGGTGCTTTCCGTGCCTTCTTGGTTGTAAAGATTTGAACTGCTTTCTGAAGGTCCACAGTCTGGGCCAGCTCATGCTCTATTGTGACGGTTGCAAGGCCGACCAGCCTCTCCTGTGTCATTGTGGAGCATAGACGTGTTTTTATTAACTTCAGCTCGGAGAAGCTGCGTTCTCCACTGGCAACTGTTACAGCAAGTGTTAGAAGTACGCCCAGAGCAACAAAAGCATTTGGAAAGAGGGTGGTCATCTTATTTGTGCATATATATTCCAGAACAGCCTTTGGAGTTGATCCTGCTGAAATGTATCTTGAAAGGGCTTTCAGTTCATCACCTTAATCACTCGCATCAATATCGCGCATGCCATCATGTGTCAACATTGTCTCTAGTGCCCTGCATTGCTGGTATCTTCTTCAGGTATAGTAAGGAGTTTTGGAATATCATACAACATCCCAAATATACTGCTGTGTTCCTTGAGCTGCATGAAACGTTCAACTGACTGTATTGCACAATCTAGCACCTGGTTAAAGAATTCAACTTTGAGTTGTTGTTTGGGGTCTCTTATGGGATTATCCCGTGCCTCGTAATCAAAATGTCTTCTTTTTCAGTGACTCTTGTATTCTTGAATGGGTGGGAAAATAGCTTCTGTGTAAAGTTCCTCTGCCAACTTCTGTGCACTCTTCAGAACGTTTTGAATCCCTCATCTGACCGGTAAGACTATAGGTATGACTTTGCCTTATCCAGTTATTCCATTGCTCCAGATATATCAAGGTCAACACCTTGGAGTCTCTTGCTTATAACATTTATTTCAAACAGTATGTCATGCCACAACACTACGCCACACAGAAATTTGAAGTTATGTATGTTTCTGGTGATTCCCTTTTCCTCTGCCACTGTTCTTCCATGAACAGTTCCTATCATAGTATTATCCTCCATAATGGCAACTATGGCATCATCTATCTTCCCAATTTGGTGTATGATCGGCTTATCGCCTCCACTCGACTTTCCCATCGTGTGGCACTCAGTGGTTTTAGTGTCAGAGAGGATGTTCCCAGATGTTGCTTCAAAATTTGCCATTGATGAGTTGATGCAGAGAAAAATACATAAATGCTTTGAATTACATTAAAAAATTCAGCAGCCTCACTAGAAGCTGATGCTGCATCACTGATCACCAAGTTCAATGAATGAGAACTGCATGGGACAAAAAAAGCTCGAGGGTTTAACTCTCAGATCCGTGTCTGCACTCCTCTGTTCTTTCCTCTCAGCTTGGCACCATTATCGTAGCCCTGACCTCTCATGTCAGCTATCGCAATTCCCGTATCTTCCAGCTTTTTAAGAGGCACATTTGTCATACCAGTCCCTGTAGTATCATCAATGTCAATAAATTCTAGAAAATGCTCTCTGATAGTCACCATTGCAGGGACATTTTCACTAGGTTCTGTTGTTGTTATAAAACGCACCATTGAAGTCATTTGTTCTGTATGGCTGATGTCAGGTGTGCAGTCCAGAATAACAGAGTAATATCTTGCTGACTTCAGATCTGCCACAATCTTCTATTTGACTTTTGTTGCCAGTAACTGTATGATCTCATTTTGAATTGTTTTGCCAAGGTAGTGGTGTGTGTACATTTCTTAGATGCTCCTGGAGTACAGCATCAAACTCAGCCGTCAGCTCCGCAATTTTAAGGAAGTTTCCATTGTTTGGCACATACAGCTGATCTGAAGTGCCATGCAGTGCTAGGTTTGGGTAGCAAGCATTCTCACAATGGCAATGAGCCTTTTCAGGACATTTTGCCTGTAAAGAGACTCTGATGCAATCTTCTCTTGATGTTGATAATCTATGATGGCCTTTAACCTTAGTCTCATCTCAAGCTCTTTCCACCTATGGAATGCTCTCTGGTGATTTGCATTTTTCCAGTCCTTTGTTCCTGTAGAACCCAATGTGGCTGGAACATTAGTCTGGAAGAGTTTGCAACGAAAACAGTATGCAGCATTCTGGGTTTTTGAGTGCATAAGCCATGGCCTCTCCACTTTGTCACGATTGGGGATTTCATGCTAGTAATGTGTTGGATGGAAACTTCTATTTTCATTGTCTTTGGGGAACATGAAGTTTTTCGCTTGCTGTGGCCCATGCAGTACAAGTCCCGCAGGCTACTGCTCAAGTGGGTCCACAGTCCTGGATCATCTAGACCTAAGGAACTAAACTCAGCAGCAGCTGTTTCTTGCGCCTCCACCACACTCTTCTTTGATCTACATTTTACTTCAGGAATGTGCATGGTTATATCCATTTGAGATGGAGATATGGATGCTGCAGTAGCGGCCAGGGCACCTGCACTCCGACTAACTGGAAGATCAGGCATTTCCTCACCACTCACATCCTCACTGGGGCCGGAAGGCTCACCGTGAACATTTGTGTCTATGTATCTCAGGAGAGCTCCTTCCTGCTTAGATAGAAAAGCTTCCTTTGCTTGCTTTCTTCTTCTGAATGCTGCCCCAGAGGGGCGTTTTCTTCTTTCACTCATGACTGCTGTTCTGTGCCAGCTAGAGTGGCTCTCAACACTCAACTGAAGGGGACAAATAAGCAGGCTGGTAGCAGGGCCTGAGTGAGGGAAGATATCAGCGTCTTAAGGGCCTAACTGGCTCCTACTACTTCAGTTGGCTGCCTGTTCTCCTCCAGTGGATTCAGGGAAGCAGCAGGAGACAGGAAGCTCCCTGAGAAGCTAGTTTTAATCAGTCCGGGTTCCTGGAGGTGCTAGAGAGGTACATAGGAGGCTCCTCCTCCTCTCTCTCCCTGCAGCTCCTGCCGCTTTCTGTTATTCCCTCTCACCTTTTCTCCTGCCCACCTGTCATGTCTCTTGTGCCCTCCTTCCTCCAGCCCAGCACTCCACCGTCTCTGTGCATCTCGAGCAGAGACAATACATATGCACCAGCAGCAGACACAATTTTCTACACTCTGGATCCTAGTGGCGCCCCCTCCCACACACACACAGTCTGGCACCTGAGGCAGCCGCCTCAGTTCGCCTCATGGTAAGGCCAGACCTGCTAACTCCCAGGCATCACACGGCCAAAGAGAAAACAGCACAGTGAGTGCTTATTAGATGTGTACTAGAGTCAGGCTTGATCCAAAAAACTGAATCCAAACAGCCTGTCCTTTCAGGAAGTTCAGATACAGAGGCAAACTTTGCAGTTCCAACCCTGCGGCGGACGCCTATTGATGTTGCTGCTTGTCGGCGGCATTTCAGCGGATGCTCGTCCGCCGCCACGGTCCTCCGTGGCTCGTCGTCTGGCGCCCACCAGACGAAATATGTTGGGGACCACTGAACTAGCCTTCATTGTTCTGTTGCATCTCATGAGCAGAATCTTATTATAAAGAAAGCTATAAGGCTATAAAAATGCCTTTTATTAAGTGATTATTCTACAGTGGGGCTTTTGGCGGGAGGGGAGGAAGAGACTTTTGGAGAGGGTGCTCAGAGAGCAGAAATTGCTCCTTTAAACTCCAAACCTCCTGAGCCTCATAACTGACAGCCGTGGTGCAGCTGTGCCTGAAGAGTTTGAAAGTAGTGTTCCTTTCATTTGCCCAGCTAACTCCCTTTCCATTTTTTTTCCTAAATCCAACGATGGCTCCAGCCATCTCGCACGATGAATAATTAGGTTTTGGCAAACGCCCGGGAGTTCTGCAATACTTCAGAGGAAAGAGTAAATCTCTGTGAACCAAGAGATCAAAGGCTATTAGATGATCAAATAAATGTAAACCAGTGGTACTAAGCAGAAGATTTTGATGTTCTACATTGACTCACGTGTGCTCAGTATTTCCAAGTATTTACAAAGTAATAAGTCAGTTATAGGCAGAGCACTGGCTGAGAACAATGAAGATGTTGTTCTACATTCAGGAATTCATCACACATAGCAGCTTTTGGCCATTACATACTTTTTAGTAAAGGAAGAGAATGTTTGCCAGAATTCAGGGTTACTCTTCTTGGAAAAAACCCTTAGGAGGGGACCAGTTATTTCCACCTGGACAGGCAGAAGGGACCTCACTTCAAGGTCTCATTGGACTCTAACGTGATGGCCCATCTATCTAAGTTTTTATAAGGTCACCCACCACTATGGTATCTGAGCATCTTCTGAGCAAGGCACAACATACGAAAGAGAGGGAGATTTAATTAAATCCATACAGAAAGTTTTACAAAGAGAACTCCTACGCAGTTTTCTGGAATATTGTCGAGCATGTGCGAGCTTCATTAACAGCAAATAGCGTCTATGTTAGAATGTCAGTTCGATCGAGACATGGGAAATGCGTCAACGTTTGTAAATACCATTGAAAACTGTGGACGTAATTAATATTGCAGGATGCCTTTGGAAATACCCACTGCAGACATTGATAAGGGATCATATACTCGTGACCGGTTTCCTAGAGCAAAGGAAAAGCTATTGATTTGGATTTAGGCTTTGTTGAGGATATAACTTGTTACTCTTAAAGTGCTTCTTCTGTATAATAAAGATAAAAGCTTAGACTGCAAGCTCTTGGGGCAGGGACCATCCTTTTGTTCTGTTTGTACAGCACCTAGCACCATAGGGTGCTGGCTCCTATGTGCTACCGCAGTACCAACAGTTAGTTATAAAGGAACCATTCTCACCACAAAAACAAATGACACTGTGAAATCGGTACCATGTGGAATGGAAGGAGTAAGGAGTTTACAATGTGAGGCTGTCAATTAATAATGCTGCCTAGCTGTGAGTTTGGAGACAGGCATGTCTGATGTGCTCCTGGACCTCATTAAAGGAATTTCAACAGAAGAACCACAGACATCAGCAGTCCCACCCTTGCCCAGTAAAGTGGCATAGAAGTGACACTGATTTCTTGTGATCTGATTTTGACGTCACTGTGAGTTGTGGATACTCAGCAAAGGATTGAAGCAATACATGAGCCTTGTGCTAACTTTTTGCCCGCGGGTAAGTTTCATCCTTAGTCTTCAGCACTAAGCAGGATTTGGCCCCTAGTATTACATTCGGTGTCTCTTTAAGCCTGGTACAGTCACATGAAATACCTGCATAGACTCAGTCATGAGAGCCCAGCAGCTGTTGTAGTCAGGCTCACAAAGTAAATATCTTTTAAGGAAGGTAAACGACATTCTATGTGTTTGACATTTTCTGTTACTGGAAATGAATTTCCTTCCTGATGAGAATGGCAAAATAGTTCCATTACCTCGAGGCCCTCTGTTCGCAAACAGCTCATGGTTGACTCAAAAAATGTTACCCCCCATTTAAATATTTAATGCATTTAGACAGTTATAACAACTGCCACCACCCATGTTTTGCTGTCTGCTATATTCCCTTTTTTACCAACTGTATACAATGCAATCACATTTCTGCATCTTTCAAAGCATTTCAAAGGCAGCTTCCATTAAAAAAGTCACTCTATTTATAATAAAGTCCCTTACATGCCAAAATATTGGTTTCCTTGGGGGTATAATTACATCAGTCACCAATATTGTGCTATTTGTCCTAAAGCACTTCTCTGCACCAGGCAGGGATGCAACACATAGCAACAGTTCTGGACAGGAAGTGAAGTATCCAATTGCTACTGCAGGTGGTACATAGGGGAGCAAAACACGAGGAATTTGGTCGGAACACTGGGATCAACAACCCCCTCACCCCCGCTTTGTTTTTAATGCCATAAGAACTTAAAGATAACACTTGAAAGAATGCTCCCAGCACCACATTACCTCCTCACTCCATGCTTGGCCAGTATTTTGGAAGTAAGAGTGCTACCTACCAGGTCATCGGTGTAATTCCCTGCGGGCCTGGGCATTTCTTTCCTTGCTGATCTCCCTTGCAAATACTGACCTGGCCAGGCTCTGCTTAGGTTGTGTGATCTGACATTACAGCCAGAGGCATCCTGGTTGCAGCTCACAGATATTTGCTTAGAGTACATACTGTGGTTCTGCACAATAATCAAGTCTATAGATGGAGAAAAATAATATTTCCATACACTACAAAACAGCAATAAAACCCAAGATCAGGACAAGTATGGTTACTTCACAGGATCAGTCTTGAAAGAACAGTGTCAACTTTTTACCAAAAAACCTATTCAGTCCCCAAATAGGATGAGATAAATTAGCTTGACTAAAAAGTAGATATGCTTTGCAGCCGGTGTAAAGTGCAAATAACTCAGTTGTGGAAAGGCCTTGAAAGATGGTATGCCTGATCGGAAATCCTGGCTGATAAAATAGGAGGAAAGTCCTTGAAGAAGAGGCCAGAGTTATCAAGGATGATTCTGATTTTAGCAAAGAAAGGGATTCAAGAAGTAGTGACCACGGCCATGTAGGTTCCAATAAATAAGGTATAAAAGGGTGGACACTTAAAGGACCCTTGTTGCTAGTGCCTGCCTGTCCATTTGGAGATGCCAATATGAGTATGAGCTCCTTGAGCCTAGTTCTGTTGAAAATACCTGATCAATACCTATAAATGCATGGTAGTGTATGGGTGTGATAATTGTTTAGGTGCTTAAGGCAGAGTTGGAGCAGTTGCCTATATGCCATTCAGCCTTTGGATTTAATAAAAGGAATTTATGATTAAACTGGTGTCGTGGTGGTATCTTGCATTATTTATTATTAATAATAATAATAATTCCAACACCCCATCAGCAAGCAGTAGCAATATACGAGTGGGTTTCACAATATTGATTTTATTTTACTTACTGCTTGGGAGCTGAATAATTTATTCTTAATTTTAAAAGCAGAAAGAAAAGAAATGAGTGGATAATATGTTGTGGGATTTTTGATTATTTATTTTGAAACATTACAGACTGACACTTGGGAGCCTGCTCCTATAATTGCTACTGGTGATGAAGCCAGATTGTTATAATTAAAGTCGGAGTGTGGATCTATTCCCTTATAGATAATCACCAATTTGTTCTAAGGATGTTACTTTTTTGCCCCCAAGAAGAAACTCAAATATCCTTGAGCACAAAGACTCATCATCCACCATTGTGTGAACTACTTTAACTTCAAGAGGTTTTGAATATCTTTGTTGCCGAGCAATTATCAGGAATAAATTAAGTCTTTCAACTCTATTAAAAGCAGAATAATCCATTACAAACTGCTAAAATGAAAACTGACCATTGCTGCGTGCAGTAGCTATTACCATAAACACTTGATTGAGCAAAGAATGTGCAGACACGAGTCACAAGGAAAACCACATCATCCATTTCTTTTCTATTTGTATATTTTCATCACATGAAACAGCATAGGGTCAGTTGTGTGGGAACACAAAGCATTGACAATTGAGGGCAAAGAGAAGTCCTGTTTTGGGTGGCTTAGTGTCCAGTCAACATTCACGTCAAATTCCCAGTAATATTAAGGGGAGTGAAAGGCACACATGAAAAGGAGACTAAAACCCCAGGTTTCTTAAACACAGCTCCTGCATGGCCAAGAAACTCATGCAATTCATGCAGCTGCAAACTTACTGTGAAAGTGAGGAATCCATACTGAAATCTTCTGCATGTGGCCTACAGACACAGAGTAAAAGCATCATAACAAATGAGACAAACATCAACTATACCATAAGGGTTACTAGGGGGAATGGACAGGGCTGAGGAGTACAGACCTGTTAAAGGAAACTAACATAAAACAGACAAAACCAAGCATTATAATGGGCCAAATTCAAAGATATGCTATCAAGATCAATGGAGCTGCATGCAATTATCTGGGGTAGAATTTGGCCATGTGTCTGTTAATATCCTGATCAACATTCTATTTACTGTGTATTGGATATTAGGCATCAAAGAATATTATGTAACAAGATTTTGGGGGCGGGTGTTTACTTTTTTTTAAAAAAAGGCCCAGCTATACTATATTCCTACACATGAAAAAAAATAAAATGTTATATTTATTGCAAATTATATTGCTGCACTAGTTTAATACAATGCCACATCTGTTGGGAATAACTTTGCCCTTTTTGGTGTTTCTCATGGGTTACACACCGGATTGATCCTGAATGCATCGGTTTTGATTTTACATTCATGGTGCATTAGACAAAAGGAAGACAGACAAATAACAGAACAAAGAAGAACAATGAGGGTGGCATTAATGGCATTAATGACAGAAAGCGGGGCTGGGGTAAGAACACAAGGAGCGCGCAAGAGAGCGTAGGAGTTGAAGGAAACACTGAGTTCCAAACAGCCCTCGTGGGATTTGCAGTTCATGTGCTGTACATTTCCAAAGTGTAGCTAAGCATTACCTGTGCCAGTTTTCAGGTCCCCAGCTCTCTTTTTCTAATGGCTAAGCGTCTTGGTTCTGTTCAGAATCCCGCTCCGTCAAGAGCTCCTATTCCTTAGCACTGTAGGGCACTATAAAAAGTCACAGACCAGAAGGCTCTGCTACATTAATATGAGTCCCCATTATCTTTAATCTGTAGGCAGATCCACACATCTGATTCTTCAGCCGGAAAACCAGCAGCCGGCTCTCTAGATCACCACAGCTACAATGCTGCAGCCTGCACTGGGCTTTTTGCCTGGAGACTCTGTCCTCCCTAGAGCCTTTATGTCCGCACCAGCCTAGTGCCTTCAAAAAGCCCAAAGCCAAGCTGAATTTGGCTCCAAAGGACATTCAGATCATTGTGCTGTCTCCACATTTTCTGGGCTGCCACCCCTTGGCCATTAGTTTAATCAAGATGCTACTTGGTACAATCAGGGATGCTGAAACTGGACCAGCCCCCTAAAGCATTTGTGAAGCAAAACACCGTAATCAATTAGTTGCCACAAGGACCTAAAAACTGGTGTGGTTTTGTTTAATTAATACTTCTCAGGAAAAGCTGAGGACCATTAAAATTGACAATCGTACGCTGCTGAGGACTTATTCCATGTAGCAAAGATTAAGATTGCTGCCGTTGGGGCCCAGTTTTGTTTGCCACAGAAACCAGGCAAGATTCAGCTCCCCAGATCCCTTTGGACACGGTCCTGCATAGCTCACACTATGGCCTTTTGCTCCATCACTGGCTCCTGGGAACACAAACTCCCTCAAGGAGAGTAGCCCAAGTTCAGATAGTCCACTAGCTGAACTTCGCATACACTGGTGCCAAGGAAAGGTGCAAAGGTAAAGAGGAGATCTCCGGGAAAGACTCCATGATGGGCTTCTATTAGCATAACTGGGGGACTCCCCCAATAATCCAGTCCCCACACAACACTCTTCCCATGCTAAACACCTCACCTGCTGTTAAACAGGCTGGGATGAATCTCCCCATAGGCTGCTCTCCATTTCCTCTTTATTCCTTAGGTGTGTGTGTGGGAGGAAATGGAATTCACTCTGGCTAAATGATCATTAATTCCAGTAAGGACAGTGGGATCAGGGTAAAATTTCACTGGCTTCATACCCTTGGAAAGAGACATCTCACATGGCTGTAGCCCAAGCAAGGTGAGTGAAAGGGCCAGGATCTGCAGTCCCTGGTAGATTGGTACGAGTGAGGGAGGAAGGATGGTCTCTTTGATCCGGGTGCAAGCTTGGGCATGGGGGACCCCAGCTCAATTCTCTGCTCTGCCTCAGACTTTCTGCGTTAACCTAGGCAAAGCACTTTTGGCTTGTCTGTACAGTTAGTGTGTGGCTAGCTGGGGTGTAAACCTACCTCACACCAGTCTGCCACACACCCCCTGTTCCCTAGTGCACTTTGAAATGGATCGTCTCCATTTCAAAGTGCACCAGGGAGCTCTGTGTGTGTGACAGTGGGGTCCCCCCAGATAGTGAGGGGTCCCCCCCAGCTTGGCAGGCTAGTGTGAGGTAGATTTACACCCCAACTTGCCACACGCTGTTTGTAGAGACAAGCCCTTAGTCTCTCTGTGCTTCAGATCCCCATCTGTAAAATGGGGATAAGCAATTCTCCACAGGGATGTTGAGAACATAAATCCATTAAAGACTGTGAAGTGCTCAGGTACGACAGTAATGGGGGCCAGATGAGTCCCAGGGAGAGAGAGTGAAGAAAGTCTTGAGTAAGCAAAGCAGAGCTGAGACCCCTGGGATAAGTGTCGATGGATACAGACCCCTGATTGGGTCAGGGCTACCAGCCGAGTCACTGGAGCTGGCTAGAAAATGCCAAGGAAATCTCAACGTTTCTGTTGACATTTCAAAATATTTCAGCCACCCTGTATGCTGGTAAAGAACCTGCAAATTTGTTTTCATGAAAATTTCACAAGGAAAATTTTCAAAACAATTTCAACCAGCTCTTCCTCTCACATGACAGGGGCCAGATGCATCCAGCAATTCCCAGTAGGGGCCAGACATTACACTGGGGTGCCCTTTTTGCAGTACATGCAGTAGTGTTTGGGTAAGTAGAACAGAGCGCATTGAGCACCAGTACTGCTCTATTTGACTCTAACCTGTATTTTAGATGGACCAGCGCCCTTCAGAGGATTGCAAGTCCTCATGCCAAATGCGCAAACCACACATGGATCAATGCTCAAAATACACAAGGATTGTTTGTGGATAAAGGAATAAGCACGTCAGTGTTTGTGTATTACCAGAGGCCACTGAGCCTCTGGCTTGGGCTTCACTACCAATGTATGTCAGAATAACTAAGTCGCTCCAGGGTGTGGAAAATCCAGACCCATGAGAACTACAGTTATACCAGCCTAACCCCCATTGGAGACAGAGCTATGTTGATGGGAGGCCTTCTCTTGCTGACATAGTTACCATCCCCTGGCGAGATGGATTAACTACGCCGACGGGAGAAGCTGTCCTGTCAGTGCAGGTAGCGTCTTCGCTATGCGCTGCAGTGTCATACGCGTAGACAAGCCCTCTGTTAGGCAGTAGATGCCATTGTTGATTGAATGATCCATCTATTGATTCATGCATTCCTTACGATACACAGTGCTAGCTCACAGCTGGTTTGGACAGAAATTACCTCCCGACCGCACCACCTCCTCTTTCTCCTGGCAATGCCTGGTTCCAAGTTTTTTCCCTTAGGCTTAAGCAAGCAAAATTACACAAAACAACAGACGATTTTATCTGGAGATCGTCTCTGATGTGACCACGTATACAAAGTGCTGGACAAGCAGTTTCTAGCCTTGTCCCAGACCTGAAGAAGAGCTCTGCGTGGCTCGAAAGCTGGTCTCTCTCACCAACAGAAGTTGGTCCAATAAAAGATATTCCCCCACCCACCTTGACTCTCACTGACGGCTGAATTAGCTGTTTGTGTTTTGGCATCCAGCCTCTTAGTAAGATGAGTACCTTGCAGAACTCCACCTATGCGAACTATTTATAACTTCAGTGCGTTAGCCAGGACGGGCCAGCATTTCTCCTGCCCGGGGCCCAAGTTGCCACTTCTCTGTTAGACAGATTCAAACAAGGTTTTACAAGGACTAAAGCTATTTTACAGGTAGCATTGTGTGTGTGTTATTTGCCAGCAAAGGAACAGACAGCCCATTGGGCTCAGTGCAGCAGGCCAAGGACCCTGCTCCTAAAGGCAAAAGAGAAAGAGTCACACATGCAAAGCACATGCATGGATCATGCCTAATAAAAGAGACTTGCATAGTCCATTCACTGATCTTTGCATTTTTCCATTCTTGCCAACTTAACCTTGCCACTTCACTCCAGAAATACAGGACCCTGATTACAATTCCATCCAGCAAGATTATATACCATTTATGGGCTCTGCTCCACTTCTGAAAACTTTCTACATCATTTCCCTCCAGCAACATATGGTCACTGGTTACCATCATCTAATACCAGAGTCCTTTTATCTTATGCACAAACAGCTAATGTCCCACTGAGCCCAATGTGACTGCAACCCACTAGAGTCTTGGGAGCACGCAAGTGAGAACTAACCAGTGCCTAAGGCAGTGGGAGGTTCGGATGACCAGGATCTATAAAACCTTAGTGACAGCTCACTGCTTTGTCTGCCATGGAATGGCTACGGCATCAGTTCAGAAGGCTGCAGGACTGACCCTTGTGACAGTGGCATCCCAGACTCTCTGTGGACTAGGAACCAAGCCTGCGTCTCCGCACCGTGGCTCTCCCTTACTCTTCATGATTCAGGGAGAATTGGCTCAGCAGGAATCCTGGGTTGACTCCTCCTAGACGGTAATCAGAGGTAGGTAGAAAGGACTCCTTTTTAATACCTCATTCAAAGGCTGTGCAGCATCCCAGCAGGGGGCAGTGGGAATGAGTTCAGGTCCTTGCAGAGCCCTTGAACCCAGGACCTTCAAACCCAACGATGAGAATGCTCCGAGCTGAGCTAAACTGCTGCGCGTAATTATTGGGAGTTATAGTCACTTACAAGAGAGCAAATAAAGCCCGGAGCTGGTGTCAACACTCATTAGTAACCCTAAATGAGGATACAAAATAATTCAAGTGTCCCATACGAGCACAGCATGAAAAGGAATTTGAGAGACATGTCAAGTCATCTTATTTATGCATACCTAATTGTACTGATACTTCGTTCCAGCACAGCACGCACAAATCACGGGCTATTTCAAAGGGAACACACAGCAATGGATGGAGTTAGAATACACACCCTAATCTCGGGGGGAATAAATTCAGAGCCAGACCTATACCTCCTGTTTGCTTGTAGCCAGGATATGTCTCAGGAATACCAGCATCTCTGACAGCCACTGTCAGACTCCTCACATGGCCTTTTTAACATGGTAACTGCCTTTTAAGGTTAAATTAAACCACAAGGGGATGTTTCTAGATCTAGGTGCAATAAAATCTCTATATGAGCCACGAATCTGTCTTAAGGAATTGTTTTAATGTCATTAAAACTTTCTTCTAGATGCTGTTTTAAAATAAAGCCCCCAGAGATTTGGATTCATGTAATACGACTTGTACCAGAAGAGATGAAGTTTATCCAGCTCTAACTCTGATTCTGTTTCCCAGCTGCTCTGTCATATGTTGTGAGGTTACATCAGTTACTAGGGAAAAAAGATTTTTTTTCCCCCATGAAGTGATCTCACTAGGACTAAAGAGAGCTCCATACAGATCACCTGATTCTGTATGCTTTAGATGTCTGGGAAATAGCAGCCAGTCAGCCATGCTCTCATGATTTTTTTCATTCCTCCTCCCTTAGGAGAAAATGAGAGAGATTAAAGGCAGATGATGTCATTTTTCTTCTGCTGTCTATATTTTACGTCCTGTCAATTTGCACCATTTCGGATCACCACAATGCAAGTACGTTCTCCTGACAATGCAAGTACGTTCTCCTGTTGGCATTCTTTCATGACAAGTTGTGATCATTGCAGCACCCAGAAGCATGCTAGATGCTTTGGACAAGACAAGTCCCTGCTATGAAGAGCTTACACTATAATATTACATGTGATACAACAAGTGAGAGTGACAAACAAAAGACCAGGAAGGGCTGTGGGGAAAGAACTAGGATTATAGGTGCTAACATTAGACAGTTACTCAGTTCAGTTATGAGTACATCTAGATGGCTCAGTCACTATATAACATGCACACGTATATTAATTAACTCACTTCTGATAGGAGACCAGCAGGAGTGAGTTCGATGGGATCTGAATGAGAAGAGGTGGGTGTCCTGGTGAGTAGGATGGAAGAGGGCGTTCTGGGCATAAGGGGCATCACGGAAGAAGGTACTGAGGTGGCTTTGGGAGGAGGAAATGCAAAAGACATCAGGGTTTGCTGTTCAGACAGTGCTTGGAGTTTCTGATGAAGGGGTAGCTCCAGTATCCCATGCTACTGGAGTGTCCCTGGAACATACAGCGCTTAGCAAAAAGTCCATTTTTCTATATATTTGGTGCTTTCAAGAAGGTACTCAGCTTCCCTCTCCAGAAGAGTCACTTTGTGACTGATCCAATGGACGGTGCCGCTCCAGGAGGCTTTGGATCAAGCTCACATCCGTGAGAAACTGAGAGCACAAGGTTCCCCCATATGGTCCTCCATGGCTCAGAGAGGTGACACCCATGAAAGCTTATGCCCAAATAAATCTGTTAGTCTTCAAGGTGCCACTGGACTCCTTGTTTTTGTGGATACAGACTAACACAGCTACCCCCTGATACTTCATCCCTCCTCTAGTGCTCTAAACTCCTGCAAGCCCAACACCGCAGCCTGGGTGTCTGAAATACAGTGACTCAGGCTATAGGAGAAAAATTAATTCTCTTTGCAGAATTACACTCTCGTCAGTTTAGAGAGGAAAAGAAATAGACAATTGTTTTTTTTCCTGAAGGAAGAAAAAAATCCGTAAAACTGTGGAGGGGTTTTAGTTGATATTTTTTAGACATCTCCTGTCTGTGCAAAAGCAAGGACTGTGCATGGTTCTCTGCTGGTTCCCCTTTCACCATTCTCAGTGTGACAATCAATATTGGAAAACGCTCTTTATTCCATTCCCCCTACAGAACAGCCATATCAAACACATGACAGACCCATCAAGGAATAGAACAAGAGGAGACATGACAATGCCATTTGGGAGAGGTTTAATGTAGTTGAGTTGTGCTTTACGAGCCATTCCCTCTGGCACAGTTTAGGTTAAACAACAAAAAATAGAACGTTGTGTTAAAAAAAAGAGTGAGTCAAAGGGAAAGATAATAGCTTCTTAGGCTAAATGGAATCTAGGGATGCTAGAAGTGTCCCCTTGTGGTTTAATTTAGCCTTCATGACTCTCCATGCGTGCCAGCCATGGTGACAGCTATTAATTCTGATGGCTGGAGAGTCGCAATTGCTAGTATGAAGAGTGGTGATGTTCATGTGGGTAATAATCACTGTCACGGTAACAGATGCTGCTGTATCAATTGTTCTAAAGGCAGATATTCCTGATGCAACAGAATGGTGCCCTTGACTCATAGATTCATAGATTCTAGGACTGGAAGGGACCTCGAGAGGTCATCGAGTCCAGTCCCCTGCCCGCATGGCAGGACCAAATACTGTCTAGACCATCCCTGATAGACATTTATCTAACCTACTCTTACATATCTCCAGAGATGGAGATTCCACAACCTCCCTAGGCAATTTATTCCAGTGTTCAACCACCCTGACCGTTAGGAACTTTTTCCTAATGTCCAACCTAGACCTCCCTTGCTGCAGTTTAAACCCATTGCTTCTTGTTCTATCCTTAGAGGCTAAGGTGAACAAGTTTTCTCCCTCCTCCTTATGATACCCTTTTGACGTAACATCCTCAATGACCAGGCTGTTGGGTGATGAGGGACGCAGAGGCTTTAACAGCCCATGAGTCACAGATGGTGTAAGACCTTGAGTAGCAGACCCCAGCGCTGCTGAATGGGTGTTTTGGCAGGAATGGATCTTCCTGTCTTGTTTTTTGGCTGCTGGGCAGCTAGATGATTAATCTTTCCACCAGACTGCCGCCATATCCCCAGCTTGATTCCAATGTATTGAACCAGGCAATGCTTGAGGGACTTTTTGAACAGCATGAGATTTTCCAGGCACTCTAGGCACAGTGCTGGTGCTTTCAGGGACTGGAGGCAGGAAGCCAATGAACACTGAGCTCTGGGGTACCTGATCCAGACTCCACTTGCCGACAGTTAGGCAAACAGCCCACTTCTGTTTCCCTCAAGACACTCAGAGGCCCCAATATTTCCACAGGGGGAAAAAGACGCCAGAAATGCTGTACCCTAATGTGGCACGCTTGGAGCTATAGCGTGAGTTTAGGCACAGCCCTGAACAAGGCTTGGTGCGTGAGCTGCATCACCCCAGGAGTAGCCCTGGGATGCACTGAGCCTCAGACACCCATGTAGTCACAACTCCTGCCCTGTCTCCTCCCTGCTCGAGAGGCTGATACCAGCAGTAATCACCATTCTCTCCATGTTGGCTCAGCTACTCTGGCACACAAGCCGGGTGGAGACAATTCTCTGCCCATCCCCCAACCCTCCCCATCCATCTGCTCTGGGGAGGGAGGAAGCGGGTGGCATAATGCCACCTACTCCTGTGTGCCCAAATGCAAAGTCTGTACAGCCAGAGTAGAATTAAATCATCTTCTCTCTTCCACCCTTCCCTGGGCATGTTACCAGAGTAATGATCTAACTCTCACATCACGGGGAACCTAAAGGGAAGCCATTTGCACTGCTGAAAGCCGGGACCACTGAAAGGCAGGTGCTGGAATGCGAATGGACACTGAAATGAAAACAAACAGGGAGTTTGCAAACACGTGCTGCGCTGACATTTTAGCTACTTTTGTTAAGTGTGGTCACCAGCGTTTTCAGTGGCAATGGTTCCGTTCAGAGCACCGCTATTAATGCCATCTGTGCTTTGCTTGGAATAACAAAAGCACTTACACACGTGCCTAACTTTAAGTACGTGCATAAGCCCCATTGACTTTTAGCAGAAATCAGGTACACGCTTGAAGCTAAACACCCACTTAAATGCTTTGCTGAACATGGGCTCTAAAAAGCAGCAATGGCCTATCAGAGTGTAATAACAGGCAGTGGCCTCTAGAATCTCCGGCCTATGATTCGCAACTGGATTTGAACTCCTCTGCCATCAAGGGGAATGGTTTGTCAGTCTCTTATTTCCCTATTCCCAGAATCACCAGCAGCAGCCATCAATTTCTTTACATTAAAAAGGAATGCAAGTGCCCAGCTCTGGATTCACAGCAGCACAGCAGCTCAACCAGCGACTAGAACTGAGAAACAGGGGGAGATTTGAGAGGTAACTCAATGGAAATATTGACACCTCCATATCACTTCTCTTCATAGCACTCACTCTTCCCCTCTCCCCTTGCAAATTTTTTACAATGGTTTTGTATTTTAATTGAGCTCTGGTCAAGTGAAAAATTCTCTAAGTTCTCAGCCTTGCCTGTGCTGTTAGCAGGGAGCGAGTGGAGAGGAATTCTATCCGAAGTTAGTTTGATTCTTGGTTTTTGGAAATTTGGGGGCATCAAGCAGGCGTGTTAGTGCTTTTCTGCCTAGTCTAGTGTCATTGCGGTTAATATTATGCTGGTCTTTCACTAGTTGTGTTGTGGTAGCACCTAAAAGCCAGGGGCGGCTCCAGGCACCAGTGCAGCAAGCGCGTGCCTGGGGTGGCAAGCCGCGGGGGTTGCCCTGCCAGTCGCCATGAGGGCAGCAGTCAGGCAGCCTTCGGCAGCATGCCTGCAGGAGGTCCACCGGTCCCGCAGCTTCGGCGGCAATTCGGCAGCGGGTACGCTGAAGGCGCAGGACCGACAGATCACCCACAGAAACGCCACCGAATCTGCATGACCAGCAGACCGCCCGCAGGCGTGCTGCCAAAGGCTGCCTGACTGCCATGCTTGGGGCAGCAAAAAACATAGAGCCGCCCCTGCTAAAAGCCCCAGTCATGGACCAGAATCCCACTGTGCTAAATGCTGTACAAATACACAACACAGGCACTTGCCGTGTACGGTCTCTGGCAATGCCTGTAGCATTTAAGTAGCTGATTTCATTTAATCAAAAGCTATTGAAAACAGTTAATTGTAATGATGTTTGATTTGGAGCTGGAGGTAGAAAAGGGAGCACTATTCTGCACTGGAGGGTCACCACTTCAGCCCATTTCCAGATAACACTACGACTTAAATAAAGCACATTCCAAACCATCAAGGGGAAGCCACAGGGGTACTGCTGATGGCTGTATTACAAGAGGCTCTGTCCCTTCTGAAACGGGGTAGCAAAATCCCATAGCGTGGCACAGCACTTCTCCAACTGCTTCCAGGCCACAGTCAGGTTGGAGCTCAACAGGGAGCTGTCCAGCAAACGCCTCCTGAAAAACTGCAGCAGCAAGTGCTAGCCAAGATCCCCCCAGGCCTACCAATCCTTCATGGTGCGCTGACTGCACTGGGATAACAGTACAGCACTCGAACGTCTCATTCCATAAATCATTTGCAGCCCATTGCAGTAGCCACCCAAAATCAGCAGGGCTTAAACATACCATTTGAATGGGGAAGTTCTGCAATGCCTGAAGCTGTATATTAGGTCCTGCCACCAATTTCGTATTTACTGCAGAGGCAAAGTCATTCATCATTAAGTTCCATGCACACACCAGCCCATGCTAATCAAAACTTCTCCCGCAACACACATTTCCAAAGATATATCAAGGTAGACAAAGACCTGTCAAACTAAAATACACACACATTAATTAATAAACAGGAAACTCCAGACCGCAAAACCCGGCAAAGAAAAAAAACTAGGGTCCTTGAGTAAAGGGCATTTATGGACACAGAGTTGGAATCATTCTGGTCAGGAAGTCAGTCAGACTGAACAACTCTTGTGGAGCAGGGTTTCCCAGGCAGACTGAATGCGGAAGTCAATGGAAGTTGAGGGGGAATGGCACTTCCTGGGATCAGGCCCGAATTTCTCTTCTCCTCAGAATTGCTTAGTTTATTGTGGGAAGGTTTTAGTCTTTGTATGATGTGTAATCAGAAACAGAAGTCAACAGAAAGTTTAATCTCCTCAAACTCCCTTCCTGTAGTAAGCAAACAATTGGGTCAATTATTCTTTGTGATGTTACAGAGAGCACCAGACACCCTGACCCTTTTTGCACAGAAGTTGCAATGATTTTTTTTCCTGGACGAACAAAGCTTCCTTTATCAGACCCAGATCTTCTGGCTTTCTGTGGTGCAGCGCAGCTCTCCTAACTCCAAAGCCTTACCCTACCAAACATTGTAGCTATAATTCTGCATTGGTGATAAGTCACAATGGTGGAAGCTGCAGAATAAGCAGGGCTCAAGCATTGTTACCACTGTGTAAATGCTTAAACTCTGTCTCCACTATTGCTAGCATTGATGGAGAACTGCAACGCTGAAGTTTGTCAGTGTAGATGCTGTAAAACAGCTGTGGAACGGTCACTTGATTAGCCTTGGTAACTAAACTAAGCTATTCAGAGGTGAAACACTTTTCACCAAGGAGAGCAGTATTGATCCATTACTGAGATTTTAATAAGTTTTCCTCTGATGGATTTCAATGTACATGAAAAACAAAAGAAAAAAAAAAGACAGAGCATCCAATTGCCCCATACTTGACTAAAGATAATTTTTCATTTTCTCCAGCGAGTTGGAGGATAGTGAATAATGGCTGGAAGTCTTCACGGACATGACTGGCTGCTGGCCAACATAACAAGACCTGTCTGATTCCAAAGGCCTAGAGGTTCAGCTCTCAATTGGCATTTTTATGGGCAGTCTCTGAGCAAGAGGACAGGGAAGGAACCCGGGTTCCCCTGTTGTTTCTAGAGGTAATTCCTGTGCAACAGGGTTGAGGCACATCCGTGGAGCTGTTTTTATGCATATATCATCAGTCCTTGAGCCTGTGAATTCAGCGTCTTTAGCAAATACATTCACATTGACCATTTCCCTGCCCTACGCAGCTGAAACACTAGCCTTGCTGTTGTGATGCTCTAAGAAAAAGTACTTTAATTCTTATCAAAAATTGGCGTTTTTAGCTACTACTCACAGAGATAATAAGTGTAGGGTTTCAGTAAACTACTAGAGCACTCGAAGGAGAACCATCATTTGCTAATGAGAAGGCACATAGAATTTCCCCAGCTGTAAACAGAGACCAATACACGTGTATGAAATGATCCAACAAGCTCAGCCACTCTCATTGCAAATTAGATTATACACATTAGCAGTGAGGGTCTCTTCCAGGCCCTCCGTTTGTGTTTGTTTTTCCACTGACTTTTTTAAATGTCACAGGGACACATTTATGGGGACAAAACAACAGATGATCTGGCTTTCTCCAAATATATTCCTGGCTGATTAATATGCAATGAGAAGATTATATCAGCCATAGCTTCCTGAGGAAGGAGAAAAATGCTCATAATAAACCAAACACAATCGAAAAAAATTGAGAACCCATATGCCCAGCTCTGAGGCAGAGCCAACAGAATCTCAGGATAAGCCATGGCAATTGCCAAGAATTCTCGACTAGATTTGACACATATGCACATGCAGCTTTATTTCCAATACAAATCTTGATTTAACGACTCCCCTCTTCTCAGCATTATTAAAGCCTAACTCAAGCCACTGACCAGCACTGTCCAAATCTCAGACAAATGGAGATGGATGAAAATTAAACAAGTAGAAAAAAATCTAGCAGGGGTGAAATCATTATATAAACTGCCAGGAAAAACTGACACTTAAATAACCTGAGGGAGCGAATGCTGAATTGTGAAGTCCTCTCACGTGCCACCGAGGTGTGTGCGGGGGAAGGCAGCGGCAGAAATTATCCGTCACAGTTTGTTAATTTTACTTCCAGCATGTTGTAGATGAAGGCCTTGGCCAGGTGCCCATTTCTGTGCGCCTCACAGAATGCCAACGGGAACAGGCCCAGGAAGCTAAAGAACATCTTGTTTACCAAATGGCACCTCTGAACAGGGACTTGAGTGTAATGGACAGAAAAGTAACTCTCTCTGGGATTGCTTTACCCACTTTTCTCAGGGCAAATTCTGAGACCACAGGTAGGTTTAAAAATACGGAAGCAAGACCCTCCTCATCATCTAAAAAATGGGTCAACATTAAACTGGAAAAAATACTGGAAAATATTAGGATTGGTTGAAAATTTTCCATCAAAACTTCCTCCACTATCTGAAAATTAAGTTTTCAGCTAAATAAAAATGTGGATGTAGAAGTGTCTCCTTCCCTCACATTTTTTAATTTTTCAGCTGAAGTTTTCCAGTTTGGGGCTACAGGGAAGGCTCGTTTCCTCCCTGTAGTAGGTTTGGGCCGAGGTTCGGCCCTCAGCGGGGCTGTGGGGTGTCCCAGCGCCTCACTCTGGTCCGGCGGTAGTCCGGGGCAACGGGCACAGGCCCATAAGCAGGGGCTGAGTCCAGAGGTCCAAAACCCAGGCCCTTAAGTAAGGGCTGAGGCAAAGTCTATAGCGGCCCGGGCCCTAAGTGAGGGCGGGGCAGTATTCAAATAGTCAATCAAAGGCCCAGGCCCTTAAGCAGGGGCTGGGTCGAGGTTTGTAGCAGCCCAGGCCCTAGGTCAGGGTGGGCAGCAAGCAAATAGTTAGTCAGGTCCCCAGCCTCTCTAGGCCAGGGGAAACAGGGGGAGTCTGCCACCCAAGGAGTGGGTGGCAGGGGGGACGCAGGCCCTCCCACTCCACTGCGTCCCAGCCCGGGGCCCTAGCAGCGACGGAAACTCACTGCTGTCAGTGGGGATCCTGGCCGCAACACACTGACATTGGCTCTGGCAGTGCAGCAGCCAGACTGGGGTCGGTTGTCCCCGGGCTACTTCCACACTCCCCCTCGGATGGTACCTGGGCTGTCTTGCTGTCGTCAGTGCTCTCCACCAGCATTGGCTCCTCTGGGTAGGTGGCGAAGGGCAGGCTCGGCTCCTCCTCGGGGTACCTAGCACGGGGCAGGCTTGGCCAGTCCTCCTTGGGGTACCTAGCATGGGGCAGGCTTGGCCAGTCCTCCTCTGGGTACCTGGCAAGAGGTAGGCTCGGCCGGCCTGGTGACTCAGCAGGCCGGTCGCGGCCTGTGGCTGTTTCCCAAGCGGGAGCTCGGCCACGGACGTCGGCTCTCTCCGCCGGCCTGGGCTCCACTGAGCTCTGCGGGCGAGCTTTTATACTTCCGGGTCGGGGCTGTGACCCCGACCCCGGAGGGGCGGGCGCCTGACCCGGTGGCTCCACCCACGTTGGGATTCGGGGAGCTTCAGCCCTCAGCGGGGTTGTGGGGTGTCCCACCGCCTCGCTATACTCCCTTGCAGCTGTCCCAGAAACGAATCACAACTGATTCTCACAGCAGCTCTGCAAAGGTAGGTGTAGCAGAATAATTCTTGTTTTACAGGTGAGGAAACTGAGGAGACAAGAGACTTGCTCAAGCCACTCAGCAAGATGATCCAAGAGGTCTTTTCCCTCTCTAGTTTACAGGATCCTACAACTACCATTAGCCACATCCAGACCATGCCCAGATGAGCTCTCCAGAGAAATGCCCTGAGCAGTAGAATTCAAGGGTAGAATTCTAAATAGCAAGTCTCACAAGCTACAAAAATAAAAATGAAATCCAGCCATGAAGCAAATTTAAGTTCTGTCTTGGAATCACCAGAGAGAAAACTATTGTGAAGACAAAGGGGATTTTTCCTTTGGCTTGAATTCATCAGCTCTGTCAAAGATTTTGAGGGCAAGCATTATCTAGCATTGGCGAGTGAACCCTATCCAGCTACTTGCTACTGCCACAGTTGCCATGTTCCGCATTATGACCATTATTAGAGTACTGTGTGCAGTGTTGTTGTAGTTGTGTTGGTCCCAGATTATTAGAGAGATAAGGTGGGTGAGGTAATATCTTTTATTAGACCTGAGCTCTGTGAAACTGAAAAGCTTGTCTCCCCCACCAACTGAAGTTGGTCCAATAAAAGATATTACCTCACCCACCTTGTCTCTTGTTAGAATATAGAATAATTGTTAATTCTACATCAGACACCGCCCACCTTTGGAGATCTGCGGGAGGTAACACTGGGCATTCTTCTACCGCATGCTTCAAAATCAATTAGCATTGCTGGATAGAATTGGCAGCTCCTAAACACTCAGACTCAGGGTTGCCAAGATGTCATGGGAGAACATGAATGTGGTTTGAATTTTCTGGGTTTCTGTGCAACCAGCCTCCACCTTTCCGTAACTGCAGCCTTAGAGCACTACGAGGAAAGAAAAACAGATGGGCCAATCCGTTGGTGCCACGCCACCCTGTCAGCCAAGCCCAGGTCTCTGCATCTGACTGGAATGCATGAGATCAAAACCTGCCCTTCAGGACACCATGGAGGGAAAAGCAACTTGAAAGGGCCCCAAGGCTTGACAGCTAACTGCCGCCTGGGGTAAGCAGAAGGCATCGTTGCGTCTGAAGCCATTGCTGACAAACATTAAAAGATTCATTTGGAGCTACTGGCTGACATGAGACCATTTAGTAGATGAAGCCACAATAGCGGCGACCTGAGAGAGAGGAAATTGTTCGTAAAGAGAGAATGCTGCCCGTGGCATTCCCAATGGCAGCCATTTGCAAGGCCTGGGATTTACTATAAGCTGAAAAAGACAACAATTGGGTGATTATTAGAACAAAAGGGAACAATAAAACCTCACTTATGGATGAAGAAAAGTAATTGCACCTCTGCCCACACTGCACAGCAGTGTCTCAGGCTTGGTCTACACTACCCCCCTAATTCGAACTAAGGTACGCAACTTCAGCTACGTGAATAACGTAGCTGAAGTTCGAAGTACCTTAGTTCGAATTAGTTCGAACTTACCTTGGTCCACACGCGGCAGGCAGGCTCCCCCGTCGACTCCGCGGTACTCCTCTCGGCGAGCTGGAGTACCGCAGTCGACGGCGAGCACTTCCGGGTTCGACTTATCACGTCCAGACTAGACGCGATAAGTCGAACCCAGAAGTTCGATTTCCAGCCGTCGAACTACCGGGTAAGTGTAGCCAAGGCCTCAGTGTCTGGGAGCCTTGTACCATCACTAGTGGGCTGGGGTAATTCTGCCCCCTATTCTGTGGCTATGAGCATGTCTACACAGTGATAAAAGACTCATGGCACAGTCATGGCTGGCCCAACTCAGCCGACTCGGGCTCACAGGGCTTGGGCTACAGGGCTATAAAACTGCAGTGTAGATGTCCGGGCTTGTGCTGGAGCCCAGGCCCCGAGACCCTGCAAGCAGGGAGAGCCCTGTCTGTAGCAGCACAAATGTGATTCCACAGCATGGGGGCAGAATCGAGGCAGCAGGGAGAAAAGAAACTCCATGCATCACAGACCCCCGGCTCTGTGGGTCACTCCACATCGAGGTTTGTGATGATAGTCAAGATGGGAGCAGCAGCAGTGTCCTAACTTCTATGTCTACTCTGAACAAGGCTAGTTGACATGATGGTCAAAACACGGCTAGCCCTTGAGTACTTATGCTCCCTCGGTTGCGACATCAGTAGTAGAAACACAGGCACATTTCTGTTTAAAAAGGCTAAAGGAAGACACTCCTTCATTAAAGGGCAGATGATCGCTGAATAGTGACTCTGGAGACCTGGACTATATTCCTGGTTCTGGCCACAAATTACATGTGACCTCAGACAAGTCACATGAATCTCTCTGTACCTCAGTTGCCTACATCATAGGGACATTTGGAGGCAAAATTCCTCAGTGTTTTTCAAGTGCTTGGAGATCCTCACACAGCATATACTACAGAAATGCAACATAGCAATCATAAAACAAACAAATTAATTCCCAATAATTGAGGAGAGGCTCAGAGGACAGTAATCTGAAAGTCCCGCTCCTAAGAGTCAAGTATTCAATCCCAGGGATGAATCTATAAAGAAGAAGCACTTCTGCTAGGATGAGTCAGTGTCCTCAAGGTTTCTGCTCCAACACCCTGCCCACTGAGTACTTTTTTAGGGGGCTAACTTTGGAGAGTTTGGCTTTCTTTCCATTTAAGAAGGGGGGAAATGGAACATCTGTAGTATCTTTTTGCAAACAGACAATGTTTGTTGTTGTTCAGGAAGACTGATCCCTCCCCCAGTACATTTTCTTCCTACTCTGGAGGTTCTCCACTCTCCTAGAGATGCTCCAAGAGACACTTTGGTAAATTCGTTGCATTAAAAAACACTTCTCCTGTAGAACGACTACTCTCCAATTTACTGCCTTCATTTCAAAGAAGAAATTTACACCTTAGTACCCCTGGGTACTTTCAAAGATAAAAGCAATTACATGAGAACACCAGTGCTAGTTTCAGAACCATGCAAGTCAGGAGGTCGTAAGAACTCCCAGTCCTTCTAGGCATACAAAGGTTGTGGGAATTCTGCTCCAATGTGTGTGTGTGGGGACAGCGCATGAAATGGTGTTGATTTAATCAGACTGCAGACTTCCTACAGCTGAAAAACCCATTTCCTTAAAGCATTAGCTGGACTACCTCACCACGTTCTGAGCCAGTAGTTTGTCCAAAAGAATAGCTTGGTGTGGGCTAGAAGACGACATAAAAGAAAGGAAAGAGGAGGATGAGGGAAATGTCTACAAGGAGGGGATGTAGAACAAAGTCCTTTGGATGCATAATTCTATCGGCTCTCAGATTCCCCACAAAAGATGTTCATTAGAGACTTCCTTAGTGCCCAGCCCATCCAGATCCACAGGTGTGGGCTGGCGAGAGGATTTGGCTCTATGGCAGGGGCTTTACAAGTGAAAGTTTACACAGCTGCCATGAAATGAAGCTTTGTTTGAGATATGTACTCTTCAAAGGACATTCTGATTTCACACGTCTCTGTGCAAGAGACCTCACTTGGGTGCACCGCTCCCTAGTCAGAAATGCAGAGCCTCAGATGCACAACTATCGTTTCTGACAGTCACATGCCTCTCCGGTCTTGCGGAACTTGTACATCATCAGGAAGGGTAACAAGCTAGGTTTACAATACATCAGTCAAGTACGCTGACAATTAATGGAACAAAATGAGAATTCTCGGATCATTTTGAGAAGTGTCAAACAACAATCTTACCACCAGCACCAAAACACATCAATACAAAGTACTGGGGGCAAGACAAGGCCGTATTACTGCCACAAAACGCTGACATTTATATATTTAAGAAGTGGTCAGAAATATGCCCTTTTCCTTGGGATTCAGTCATAAATATAAATTACTACTCAAAATATTTCATGTTAATTCGTTTTTACAAACAACATTGTGCAAGATAGATAAGCAAAAAATTATGCTGCCCAATGTTCTTGGGATGGTTTTGAATTACTTTGCAGAAATGTCTGGCTCTCCAAGGTTTATACGAATTTGCCAGTGTTGTCTTCATGAGTACAATACTTCAGTTCATTACTACATTCTGTTTACTAGACAAAAGCCCCAGTATAGAAAATGGCACTATTATCATGCTTACCTTGCGGGGTTTTTAATTGACACATTATCATAGTTATACCAAGAGGAGGGGGAGACTGATCCCAGAAAGGAATCACTGTCCAGTAGTCAGAGCACTAGCTTAGGGCTTGAGTCCAAGTCCCTGCTGTGCCACAGAGGTCTTGTGTGACCTTGGGCAAGTCCCTTAGCCCCTGCCTCAGTTCCCCCTCTGTAAAATGGGGATAATAGTATTTCCCTACCTCACACTAAAGCAGAATAAATGGATTTAAGATTGTGAGGTACACAGACCCTATAATATTAGGGGCCATATAAGTACTAACATAGATAAATCACTGAGCCTAGATCCAAATCCTCAGGAAAGAAAGTTCAGAACCAGGGTTTCCCCACACATATTTGAATATCCCAGATTGTTCTCATGCAATGAAGTACATAATGAGAGGCTGCACAGGCTATGCCATATGGAAAAGTGCCCATGACTAGACAGCAATGAGATGGATGTTAGGTGAAAGCCAGACTCATAACCAAGAATCATTTAATAGATACCATAAACCATTGTATAGTATATGCTCGTCAACGGCAGGTGATGAAATCCTTCATTTTATTTACTAATGCCTCTTAACGTGAATTACTATGGCTGTCATCTCTCTCCGCTTACAGCCAGAAACTTAGACCATCTGCTGTTCATTACCACCTACCAGTGTATACATTGATATTGTAACTGGACTTTAGACGCCGAGCATCTTCTTCATTTGTGTGACAGGCCTACCTTCAACACAGCAAACACCGTTATTCTGGGCCCAAAGTCTGGCCTTCCTATGGTCTTCAGTAGAGCTCCTGCCCAGAACGATTGGGGTGAGACATGGGGGGAGGAAATAAACAAGCATCTGAACTAAACTTACACTGATCATAATCGGACACCAGGGTTACTCTGTCCAGAATGACCAAGTCGCAGAGAACCTGTGACATGTCAACTCCTCAGAGTTTGACAAAGTCTGGAATCTGGCCGCCTCTTTTCTCACATATTCCTGGATTGTAGTTCTAACTGTTCATAGGTGCATTCTGATTGGCTACAAGTATTATCACTGTCTGCTGATGTCATACCCATCTTATAACTGCCTCCACTAGACAGGTATGACATCAGGTGGTTTAGATTCTAGGCGGCAAGCATGCACCAGCAAATTCGTTAAGGGTGACTAAAAAAGTTTCCACTCTCTCCAGTTTTCCCAGTGGAACATGATCAAGCAGAATTGTATAAAAGCCGTCCTACCCACTGTGTTAAATTGGTCTGTAAATCCAGCATTAACATCAAACCTGAAAACAGAAGAATGCATATGAACACTAGAACAGCTCTTAATCGTTTGCAGGAGCAGACGCAAAATGCGTATTAACATCCACAGCACCCTATGGCCCCCAATGCTGAGGTGTCTGATTGCCTGAATATTCATCTTCACAACATTGTGAGGCATTTTACAGATGGGAAACTGAGGCACAGAAAGACTAAATAACTTGCCCAAGGTCATGCAGGAAGTCTGTGGCAGAACTGGAAACTGAATTTGGGAATCCCAAATCCCAGACTACCACCATAATCACTGGGCTGTCCTTCCTCTCCAAGCTCCCTTTGCCAATATCCCTGTAAGGTGGAGAAATACTTTTCAGAGGTGGAAACTGAGCTGCAGAGTGGAATAGCAGCTTGGTCCAAGTTTACTCAGTGAGTCCATTTCCGAGCCAGGAAAAGAACCCAGATTTTCTGATTCCCACTGCAGGGGTTTAGCCACACAACCATACCCTCACTCCTGTCATTGTATCTGGAAGGATTAGAAACTTTCACAAGGGAAGAATCAGTGACGGAACCTGACAGAGATCAGGTTCATGAAAGTCTGATACCATTAGGAATTAACTCCTATACAAGAGCTTAATTTTACAATGGTAAATTAAAAATATTTTTAAGCGAGATGGAGTTGAGCTGCTAAATTCAGTTCTGGGTCAGGAGTTCGAGGGCAAACATACACCCATACACAACACTCATGCCCTCCAAATTCAGAGCTGTTTGGATCTGGGCTTTGGGATCAACCCATTGTTTGCTTATACAGGTCTACAAAGCTCCATAGATACCGTTCTTTGTTCCGGGCAACCGTAACATAAGGCTGATATGTTCAGCACAACAATCACATCGTACAATAAAACAAAGGGTGACTCACATGACCTGCACACAGAAATATCCACCAGTCATAAATTTCAACTCTTCCAATGCTCAGCCCACGCCCTCCCCCACAGCCTGAAGAAAAAGATGGGCTCTGTAGAGTGCCCACAGGTTAACAGATCTGAACTCTGGAGAACCAAGGGAGGAAGCGAGTTCCAAAACCGAACTCTCACAGACAAAACTTCGCCAGCAGCTTGAGCATCGCTGCTGATCTCAACTGGGGCCATCTGGCCCAGGGGGAGAGGCGATTTCTCAGGTAACCAAGGCCAAATCCATTTTGTAGGTTAGACACGATGGGAACCTACTTAAATTCCTGCTATGGAGAATCCACTAAGTAAGCAGGCTACAGCATTCTGGGCTCAGCTTCAGTTTCTGAGCAGCCTTGTGGTGTTGCCACATGAACAGCGCATTGCAGAAATCTAAACTTGAGGTGGAACAAACCAGTGTGACTGTCCCTGCATCAGAGGAAGGGCTGCAGGGTTCTTGTCTGACACAGATATTTAAAAAAAGCAAATTAAAAAGCCATCTTTGTCACAGCCTTGATCCATCACAGTGCTGGACCCAGCTCCAAAATCCCAATCAGGGCTGTAATTCCAACAACCCCATTCCCCAAGCTCAGGAGGGTGGATTCAGACCAGTCTTCCATTTAGGGTGACCAGATGTCCCAATTTTATAGGGACAGTCCCGATTTTTGGGTCTTTTTCTTATATAGGCTCCTATTATCCCCCACCCCCGTCCCGATTTTTCACACTTGCTGTCTGGTCACCCTACTTCCATTACCCCAAAGCCCAAAAGATGGGTTGGGGGGGAAGGGAGCTGAAATGCCAAAGACACAGGAAGAGAGAAACGATTCTACCAGCCAGGTGCAGCTCAGTGAATGTGACTCAGGAAAGCCAAAGCAGAGGCGTATGGTGAAGTCTTACCAAACACAGGGTCAGAGCCGGGATACACAATACCTCCTGACTCAGCAATCTAAATATTGTTCAGGTGTAGGCGTTTCAGTCCCTCTCAGAGAGGCAGTGGCCTTGCTCTGGGGGTTCCAACAAGTAGCTATTGTATAGATCTCTGTCCCAGAGGTGTTGTTCCCAAAGTGTCTTGCTAGAGTTGGACGGGAACTCTGTAACGTAACAAGATACTTGCTGCTCTAAGGGCCCATCTCTAGGGAACTCAGCAGCTGACATAACTGTGTGACACACCTGTTACCTATCTCCAGCTTTTGTGGGACGCTGTAAGGGGCAGGGGAGGAAGCAGGATTCCACCTGTCAGCTGCTGCTGCTCCTGTTTCTCTTTTCTGCACCGAATGCCCTAGGCTGATATTAAAAAAGCCAAAGAGTCCATTTAGTATATTGCAAATCGAGTTCAATCTTACAAGGCCACATTTGCTGGAGAAAACCTTCTGCTCCAGAAATGATCAAATAAAAAATAGCTCTGAGGGTTATTGCCCCAAAAAAGGGAATTTTAACACTGACATGGAAATGTGTTTGACAGCAGGTGGAAAACACGCACACACGTACACACACACACACACACTCCACTCAGCAGCTTGGTTGTTAATATAAAAGGGCTTTAATGGACTCTACAATCACATTGGACCTCTCCGCTGTTCTAATTGCATTTGGGAGCCTGCAGAGAAGTACAAGCCATTTGTTAATGCCTGGCTGCCCCCCTGGAGGAGAAGTCATCACTGGCTGTTTAGAAATTATGCTTCCCAAACACTCTGGGGTGGTTCTCCCTCCTGCTGAAGTGCTTGATCTTTAAGGGATGTTGAGTTTAGACTGTTGCTATTTCCCTCATTGGCGTGCTGGGGAGACGTCAGCCAGGGATCTAGCTGTTTTGCTCACGGTGGCAAGTGGCCAAAGCAATGCTCCATTTACTTATTTTCATTTGAAAAAAGAAAACAAGCACATTTTCTCTTAGAATTTAGCTTTTTTTTTTAAAAAAAAAGGGGGTTAAACAATGGCTCCTCGGATTCATTTCCCAGCTACTTCTGCTCAGCCCTTTGTGCTTTTCAAGCCAATCAACTGAGCTCCCTGCAGTGTGCCGTGGGGAGAGAAGAGAGGGTGTTTCAGAAGAGGCCTTAAAAACAAGCTATTCTGTGTGCACATTTCTGATCTCCTAAGATTGCCCCAGGGCAACTGGCCAAAAAGCCCCCTCTTTCCCAGCTGCTTGCACAGGGTATGATTCTGTTGCAAAATTGCTTTTTTGTATTTAAAAAAATAACCCTTGTATCTGGTGTGTCAGAGAAATCAGCAGCACATGAAACGGGAAGGTACATCCTAACACGGCTACCCCTCTGATACTTGACATCCAAGTGAAGGTATTTCCATGTCCTACAGCCAGCCAGCGACTGCCTACCAAACACAGCCGCCTTAAGCCTGCCCCAATGCAGCAAGGTATTTAAAGCATGAGCTAGGTCGGATTCTTGCTCTGGCTTCTCAGTGTTGTTTCCTATCATATGTTCCCTTCTGTGAAGTCCTCCCTGCACCATTAACTCCACTCAATACAGGAATGTAGGCTGCAGCTGAATCTGTTTAAAGTTCCCCCATTTTGGTTCCCATATTCAATAGCCAAGCTCCCCAAAACCCTGTTTCTAAGAACAGTTAAAGACGTGTGTCCTAGACAGAGCCAGATTCTGCACTTTGTTCAACCCCGCTGGGCTCCGGGAGGTTGCACAGGTTGGAATACAATCAGCCCAGATCAGCCCTTTGAGACAAAGAAATAACTCCAATGGCTTTCCTAGGTACCTAGGGCGTGAACTGAGCCAATCCTTCGATGTCACAACGAAAAGTGCTCCGAGTTCTGTACACCGGGGAAATACAGGCCTCCCACTTCTTCACTTTTAGATGTTCAAATATCAAACACCTTTAGAATCTATTGTTTTGAAACAAGCCCACCTCCGTTTTTCTGCACTGGACCCTGAGCCACCACGTTTTTACAGCTGAAATCACTGAAATGTGAAATATTAAGAGAAAAATAAAGTCTACAAGTCTAAGCCATGGGCTTCAATCTCACAGCGAACTAATCTGCATCCGTGGGAACAGTTTGTAATACATATTTTTTGTTTTTTACTTCCGCCACTACTTTATTATTTCAGCCCAAACTCCCAGCAACAATTCTCATCGCTCAGCTTAGTGGGACTGCCAGAGACTGTGCAGCGTCTGGCTTTGGAGGAGATGGAATATCTTAAATAAGCCATTCACCACTTCAAAGCAATCTTCCCTCTTTTGTTACCTGTAAGCGGCAACAGTGATGTGTAAAACTCTTGATTCAAACTGCCAACTCGGTTATCAGGAAGTGGCACACACAGGAAGGAAGCAAATCAGTGACAGAATTCAGGAAGCCCCGGTCAGTACAAGCTCTGAGGGCTAGACCAGGGTTCAAGAGATCAATCCATTCTTCTCACAGGCTATGAGCTGTTTCCCGCTAATACTTCGTGCTCCACATCTAACCTACAGAATGTCAGAATCACCTCTTAGTTCACTTCAGTGGAATTGCAGTGAAGCCCTTGTTTATACTGGGATTTGAGCCACTGTGGTTGCCAATGGTGCAGGGACCCCAAGCCTACCCTAGTGGACTGCAGCAGTGCACCAGCTGAAAGCCCACTGACAAGGCCTACAAGGGGAATTGGGTCCAACATGTTTTGTTGCTGTTCCCACTCCCACTTTCCCAGAGGCAGCGCCCCTACAGATATCCTCTGGAATGTTGATACATGTGACGGCCTCCTCTAGAACCCCTGCGGGTTCATTAATTCTGCAATGGCTCTTTGCCCCACCCCAATGGGAAGACTGGATCCCCTCCACATTCCTTCCTTGTGACAGGTTTGCCCCAAAGAGGGGTGTGGAGTAAGTATCACACAAGGAAGGAAGGGTTGGATATCTGGTCGTGGCTCCCAGCCCTGGGCCAGGAGGGCTGGGCAAGCAGAGCATTGAGTCCCGGAGCCTGGCAGAGGGACAATGCCCCTTGTACTTCTCAGTCGGTACCTTTCTGGCTGATTCGCAGCCGATGGGCTCCTACGGGAGTTCCAGCAGTAAGTGCGAGGCCATTTAAGGCCACAATCTAGCTGTAACCCAAGAGTCCCACAACCATTGGGAAGAATAAGCTGGCAGGGCGTGAACAGCCACAGAGAGTGAAGCTAGCTGCATTGGCCGCTCTGCCAACAGAGTATCAGCCCTACCCTTCTAGGCGTGTAGGTGCACTTCCCGCAGGACTATGTATCATTCCGAGCTTGTAAGCTCCTTTGATGAAGTGGGCATAAGGCAAGCAAACTGGCAAAGGGGAGGGCGTGGAAGAACGGTGCCAAATGAAGCGAGGCTCAGATGGCTACAACATGCTGAGACCACAGACGCATGCCTGCTTTGGTTCTAATCTACCTGCATGCTGCCTAGTTGCAACTTCCCAGATATTTGAGACCATGCCTCACAAAGTCAGATGGCAAAGATCCACTAGATCACCAGGTGGAGGGCACATGTTCCCCCGAGAGGGAACGTATACAGGAATCCAAGACTTGTGCTTGAGCTCAGCCAAAAAGCCAGATGCTGAGCACTCCATTCCAGACCCCTGGGAGCGCAGCATGCACACAGCATGGTTCTCTATGGTATCCCCCACCCGCTCATGCCACCAGTAAGAGGAGCCCACAGATTCCAATGCCTTGCTTCTAGGGTACGTTCCTTTCTCCCTCTGTTCCAACTGGGACCACATCTGCTAATTCCACAAGTGTTGCTATTTCTCCCCTTGCCCAATGACATATGTAGAGAGGCTGCTTCTGAAATGGATAATTCCTCCCAAGCAAATGCCAAACAAGTAAAACCTGACATGGACAGAAGCTTTCCTACCGTGACTCATTTGCTTTGGAGGGCTGAACTTGAAAAAGCACCAAATTACACACTGGGAAATACAGTACATGCTCAAAGGTGAGATAACCCATTTGTGCTGAGAAGGAACAGAGTGCTGATGGGGTGAAAGGTTGAAAATAAAGGGGGAATAAAAGGAATACAAAACAGAATAAATAGAACAGGAAATGAGGGACAACATCTGCATCTTTACAATATTCAGGAAACATTATGGAGGAAGAAGCTAGGAACTGAATAATGCAAGTGCAATATAGAACAATATTCTGACCCATCTAAGAAATGGCTCATAGCTCCATGCACGTAGCAGCTGTGTGCTTACAGAAAGAGGCTGCAGCATTTGTGTATGCAAATACTTTGATAATTTTCATGTGTGATCATACATAAATTATTCCTCAGATGTGGGATCATGCATCTCTGATTGTAGTTCAAAATATGGTGCATAGGCACATTGCACAGGATTGTGTTATCACCGTACAATAAGCTTCATTTTTATACTGCCCAGATACTGTGCAGTGCAAGTCAACAGTTTTGGGTAGCAGCACTGGAGGTCTCCGTGCTGCCTTTCAGATCTGCTTTTGCTATTCAAAGAGACAGGAGTGCCTATAACATTTTCAAAAGCAACTGGCTTTCTCCTGATTCTGCTGCCTAATTCACAATGGAACATTAGGGTTTTAACATGCCTACCAAAAGCAATGCACTCCACCCCCCCTAAGAGCCACTGATTGCACTGATTTGTTCCTTATATTTAAACAAAAATGTGCCGCCGCCCCCACCCCTCTAAACCTCATGCACCACTGCAGTCCTGCAATACCTTTGTCCGACATCACTCCCCAAGGATCCCATCCTCCGAGCTGGTAACAAGGGGCTGACCCCATGGACATCCTCTGTCGTTGCTGGTGGGACAGTTTTTACATGTGAATTGATCTCGGATGGGGAATTCTTCAGCTTGGCTCTTGCCATTCTAAGAGCTTTGGCTGCCTCCTACTTCCTCCTCTTTTCCCCCTGAACTCTCTCATACATAGCAATCCTTATACTGCCTGCAGTTCAGAGCTGTCGGCATGTACCACCTCCTTCCTCTAGTCACTCTCCCCACTTGCAGCTGCTCAGTGGAACAATCCTGCCCTGTAGATTTATCTTGGTAGCAAGGGAAATTAAGGAAAAGTCCATGGTCGTGCTGCTGTTATGAATTGAGTGCCATGCAGTAAAACAGCAGAGATGACAAGAGATTAATAATGCAGAAGCCTGTATAATGGTTTCACTTCATAAATGAAAAACATATTTGTGTAGTGCAGGATATCCTTTGCCTTGGCTGGCTGATTATTAAAATGACTGGATTGGTTTTATTACTGTACCCAAGACAGCAGTGGCTTGGGGGGCAAGGGATCATAAACATTCTTCTCCATTCCTGTACGTGGGGATGCTATTCCCCCCCCACCACCCGTTTCTTTTTGTAAAATGTCTGAGTGAATTAAATGCAGGTAAATGACAATCTCAGAGGCTGAGTCCTCACACAGCACAGGGAGAAGCAGTACAGGCTTCCCCCACATTGCCCTGTTTACACACCTCAATCCTGACTTAGAAGGAGCACCTCTGTGGGTGAAGGGGAAGTCCATTCAACATGGGCCATTAAGTCCTTGGGCTGGCTACTGAGATGTCTACCATTCATTAGCACCCATCATAGTGGTGGTTTCAGTGATGTGGGCATTATCCCCATGAAACAGGACTTTCACTCATCGACCCCTCTGCTCCTTATCCCTTGAGCTACCATCAGTTACTAACAGCTTTCAGACACTACTGGTTTAGGCTGGACTCAAACCAGTGACTTTTAAAATAACTGGCTCTTTATCCCACTACCAACGTAACCTGTGTTTCTTTGGTTAAAATATAACTTTGTTAGGAAGTTCTCCAAGGATGCTGAAAAGTAAATCAATCTTAATTATTAATAAAAAATGTCACTCGCATTTCAGTTATCATCCAGGAGGTTCCCACGGATAGTCCTCACTTCAGATCAGTTTGCAACACATCAAACAACAGGGGCAGGAGGGCCTAGTTGCCTTCCGGATTCTATTAAAGAACTCTGGCCGGGTTAGTGCAGAATTTATATATTTAGGCCAGCCAAGTGTGCAGTGGGAGTTTCAGCACCAAGGACAGCACTGGGGGGCGCCTATGGAACATTTATATGCTGTTTACTTTAAACAAACATTTAAGCTGATATGTGAGAATAAGACTGAGGCCGTACCATATCCTGTGTGTTGTTGAGCTGCTATCAAGATTCCACAAGCTAAGCAAGGTTAAGTGAGTCAAGTACTTGGATGGAAGACCTCCTAGGAAGACTTAGGTGCTGCATGAAATATCCTTGAGAGAGTAGATGGTGGTCTACCTTCTGAGTCGGTGCTGTGCCACTGTGACATCACCATGCTAGGGCACATTGTGCTATAGGAGGTGCTTTTCTGGAGAAGACTAAAAACCAACTTGTGGTCATTACAGATTCCACTTAATTTTTCTTTCATCCACTGTCCTGGCCAAATTCCCACTCTGGTAATTCCACTGTGGCCACCTAAAATTCCTTTTGCCATTTCAAAGTTATTCTATACTCCCTGCCCTGAAACCATTGTGCCCTGTGCTGTTTCACCACAAAAAGATGGATTGGTTGCATTGGCAGTCAAAATTATCCCTCCTTCACAAGAGTGTAGAGAGGCTTAGTCCAGTCGTATCTGAAAAGATGAGGAGAGAGCTTGAGAAGGGACAACACTTCAGAGGCCATCTTTCCTCACTCACCTGTAACGACAAGAGGAATGGGTAGGACTGGAGAGCTGCAGTGTGGAGCTCTGGTGGAGATTATATTTCTTTTGTCGCTGCAGGCGATTTGCAGGGCTGGTCAAAACTTTGCAAAAGCAAGTTGGGCTCCCAAATAATCAAGAGTTTTCACAATAAAGTGTCTGCTTTCCCCAGAAAAGTTTGATGTTGAATCAAAAACCTAAAACCCCAACAAACTGAATCTTGGTGTTTTGACTGAATGTTTTGTTTGCTGTTTTTCAATGAAAAGTCAAAAATGTGTTGGGGGGACATTTTCCAGCCAGCTCCAGTTATTGGATTTGATCTGAGAGTAATAAAGGAGTGTTGATCTATACATTACATTTGAAAGACTGACCAGAGCACCCACCACTGTGGATTTTCACCAACCTACAACAGGTCCAAATAAAACCATGAGAAAAATGTAGACTCGAGTCTAACCCTCCTTCACTTACATCAATGAAATGTTAAACTTAAGCCCCGGTTATTGTTATTCCTATTATTTTGAGGTGCAGAGAAGCTCATTAGCTAAGATACAAAGGGATGTGTATGGCATGGCTGGGACTAGAGCTCGAATCCCAGTCCCCTGTTCTAACCATGAGACCACATCCCCATTCCTTAATGGGACATCACTATTAAGGATATTCTATAAAAGTTGTTTCCCCCCAACATAAACTAGATACAAAAGTAATGCCAGTTACTGACGTGCCAGCTCTTAAACAGCCCCATATACACCTTGCTCATCCTTACACGGTAATATTTCGGTTCAAGCCTTGCGATTGGCTTCTTACACTCATACTAGCTCACTCATTCCTCACATTAATTGATTACATATTCATAAGCATGAATACAATTGGTGATATACAGCTTTAAGCAAGCACCTAGCATCAGCAGGGACTTCCGCTGCTGTTTGTGGTTTTGACAGGAAACTGTACAAACCGTGCTTCAAGAGCAAGGTAAGAAAGCTGTTCAAACTGCTTGAAAGGGCAGATGTGGGGGAGGGGAGGAGGCATGGGCTTCCCCTCCTCCCCATGGAGCAGGAGCTGCGGCTGCCTGGGGGAGGCCAAGCCATTTCAGGGGCCACGTCTGGCTACACTGCAAACTAGGGATTGAATGCTTAATTATATTTTGCAAGCCCACTACAAACTGCTGATTTCTCAGTTCAACATTCGCATTAGCCTGAGACCACTGCTGAGTGGCAGGCTGGAGAAAGGAGATGGAACTGTTCAGAAAAAGTCATGCTGGGTATAACAGTTACTGAAAATGTGACTGAAAAGAGATTAGATTCAACTGAATCCATGGCAAATGCATCATTTAATATTTTCCTTTTAAGTAGTTTCCACTATTGGCTGTCAAAACTCCTTTTGTGCAGCCATTCAACATATTACTAATAAATATGGTCATACATGTTAGAGCTACTCAATGAAACAAGAGGGCCTTCAAAATTACTATGATAAATGCATTTGGTATTTTGAGATATTAGCGAAAGCTGTGAGAGTGGAGAAATTCTCTGAAAATCAACAAGTACAGCAACTTCAAAATAAATCTTTTAAAAATATGGAGCTCTAAGTAAGCTATATAGCCCATAGCAAAACTTTAAGCAATGACAAAGAACTTTTCTTTATACACTACATTTTGCTAGAAAACTTTTATGCAACTGAATTCATTAGTATTTAACTTGTGGACATTTATTTTGCTCTTACACGTGCTTCTCCATGGAGGCTGGTTGGGTTCTTTGTCTGAAAGAAATAGATATCACAAACACTTACTCTAATCATGACTCATTGGAGTAACTAATCTGAAACTGAAAACTGGCCTCATGCCTCAATTTGAATGTAAACTCTATCGAACAGCTGGAGAATTGGATTGTTTCCCCCACCCGAGGCCCATTGCTATACTAAATTCTTCCTTTGGCTCTGCTCAGAGGCATGTGCCTGACCAGCTAGAAATGTGCTCTGTACGAAGGTCAGTACGGGTGACATCTCTGGTTTGGAGGCATCAACAAGAAAATGGAGCCACAGAAGCCAGTTTTCTTTTGCAGCCTCTGGTCAGTGAATGCGCCCAAGACACAAGCACAGCTCTGACCAGATCAGCAGCTTAGCCCTGGAAGGAGGGATGGAAAGTAAAATTAAAACATTTACACACGGTTTGAAATAACTAATTTGGGGAGAAAAAATAATCAGCAAATCTTAAGCTTCAGGCTGACCTCCGACAAGTCACCTTAGAAAAACTAAACTCCTAATCTGTCCCCTAGGACTGCTGGTCTTGGCACTGGCGCCTAACAAGAGGAGTGCAGAGTTCCAGGGTAGATTAATTTGGAATGTGATGCGGTTTGTGGCAAGAATCCCCTGCAGCAATGCAGAAAAATCCAGTCTGGATTTTTTCCTACAACAGTCACAGCTGGCTAACAGTCACAGTGAAACATGCTGGCTAACTCAGGAGCTCATCCAGTGCCCACTGAAGTCACTGAAAAGATTCCCATTGATTACAACGGGCTTCAGATCAAACCCAACGTCTGCAGATCTCCCTTTATATGATCATTCATATGGAATGAGGCAGACAGACAGTCATTTGACTAGTCTCATATCATTCCTGCTCCCACATTATAAGAGTATTATTATGTCTTCACCCACACACAGCAATCTACATTTACAAAGAGTCAGCACAGAACAGCTAGCTGGTTTCATAGCTTAGGGTCTACAAAAGAATCCATCACTGTCACTTCTGAATATGCTACATGCACAACCATCACAGTCAATCTTCTTTACGTTGGCATCGTATTCATGGAGAAGGTTTTGCCACAAAATTTGGGGGAACAGTACATGGATCTGGGAATGTGGTTTGGGCCCCATCTGTAGTCAAACCATTTGCTAAAGCCCATAAATCTTTGGTGCAAGCCTGTGCCTGGTCAATGCAAACATTTAGGGGTAGTGTCCAAGCCAAGTTAAACTTGCTTTCACACATGGCTTACCCACGAGCCACAAAAACCTGCTGCTTTCCCTGGGTTTCAGTTGGAGGTTTTAGGTGCATTCCAAATGATGTGACCAGATTCTGAACTGGTATAAACCAATATCGTTCTGTTGAATGCAACTATGCCAATATATACTAGCTGAAGATCTGTCTCCAAAAGTCAGAGTGAAACTGGGAGGGCAGGCGGAATAGAGACAAAGAAATAGCTGGCCTTAGAGAAGCTCATGAGTTTACAAAGCTCTAGTGCGGTCATCATCCCAACAAATCTCTGGGGTTAACTAAAACCACTACCACAAATGTATCTGAAGAAGTGAGGTTCTTACCCACGAAAGCTTATGTTCCCAATACTTCTGTTAGTCTTAAAGGTGCCACGGGACCCTCTGTTGCTTTTTACCACAAATGGAAGTTTCTAATAGGGTGGAAAGAAAGTTTTCTGGCAGTAAGAAGCCGGGGAACATTAAGAAACTAAAACTGAGCTACTAGGAAAAATGGCATCCAGACAATTGAAATCTTCAGTGAATGCTTGTACTTTCCAAGATCCTTACTAAATAAATCAAGGCTTATCACAGCAGTAATGCAACCATTCCCTGGCTTTCAGCAATCAGGCTAATGACTACTTAAAGTACCACACATGCTCTGGCATCACTTTAACCCCTGAACTCGAGCTGGTTATCGTCCGTATGATAAAATAACTACAAATGAATTATTCTTCTGTGTAACAACATTTTTCCTCGTGGTTCCAACAAATGAAGCACAGAAGCAACTGACAGGAAAAAATTATGCACAACGTAGTCAGAAATATGCAATTCATCAGCAGCACATTGGAAAAGGTTGAACCTGCTAAAAAGCACAATTTGCAGAGATGCCTAACTATTGCAGAGCTCTGTTATTGCAACACATACATTGGAGCCCTTGCACTCACCTCACGCTGGAGAACGTGTTATCAATAGGCAATATCCTCAAATGTGCTAAGGACCTACAAAGTCTCCTCAGAATCTGACCCATTTGGCATAAGTATCTGGATTCATGCAATTATTTTTTTAAACAGATATAGGGCTCTGTCCTCCAATGGATGTCATGCTTAAATGGAAGAAAACATATCAGTGCTTCTTAGCTTACTGTGGAAATAGTTTCTCTCCTTGGAATATATTATTGTTTTTAGGAAAACAACAGCAACCCCTGCAACATCCAGTACGGGAGCATACTTCACTCCTGTTTGGTGCACTAGGAGACTGTTCTCTTTCTTCACGCTGGGCTGTGTGCCACTTGAGTGGATATTACAGAGTCACTAGTAGCATGTATTTTAATATACAAAATTATAACAAGTCGGGTCTTTAAGGACATTGTGGTTTGCATTTGGAGAGACACTCTAAAGCAGCAGAAAAGTTACTGTCGGTATCTATTCATGTGAAGCTCAGCCACTGGCAGAAATGAGTCAGCGTTCTCACTTAGAGATCCTTCATTCCGGTGTGATGATTTGGGGGAGCTGGGTGTGTTTTGTGTTTTAAAGTAGAAACCTTAGTGTGTTCTCTTGTGTAGTCGGAGGAAAGATCACTAGGAAGTTCTCTGTTACTTGAAATCAAAATATGTTCTCCTAGACACAGCCTTCGTGCAATTCTCCACCTCCTGCTGGAGCATCAAGCAACTGCAACAAAATAGCACCTAACTACATCATAATCACAGATCTACCTAGCTACTCCAGAACTGTCGCCTTCTGGCCAAACTAAAATCTCCACCCATCTCTCTGACATCTCTTTGTGGACATCTAATAGCCAGCGCAAGCTCAACGTGGCTAAAACAAGGTGCTACGATACCACAAATAAATAATAAACAATACTACTCTGTATTCCTGCAGCTTACTACCTCCTTCTGCAGTCCCAGGAACATCAGCTAGCCAACTCAATCTGTATCATAATACGCTATAAGTCAGCATTATACCACCGCCTATTGCAGCATCAGGGAACTGCCACAAATTCATATGATTTGCACTGCAACGCAGGATGTGTGTGTGGCATGACATGGAAGCAGAGAATTTCCATGGCCTTTGATGTTACCGGAAGTTGTGTGGCTACTCAGCTGAAGCCAGCTGGTGAATGTGACTTCAAGAGAGATTTTATTGCTTAGATGCTGGTAATATTTATTGGCAGAGAAATTCAACTTACTGCTGTGAATATCTGATAGGGAAGGAACTGCTCACGAGATTCTGCAGAACATATAGCCTGCAATAAATCAACCGGCAGTGTGAGAAAGGATTGATATAAATCAACGCAAAAGGAATTTAAAATAAAGCAACAACTTAATGTTGCAGGTTGTCAATGTCCCTGCATGCACTGGATGGGTGCAGAGCAATTGTTGGGACAAAAGGTTGGAAGCCTTTATTAAAGAGAGAGCTCCCACAGAGCACGAGACATATCCTCTTCATTTCTTATCAATCCTACATTTCTCCTCACTCTCTTCCCCCCATTCCTTACTCACACAAGCCACGTGCCGGACACCAGGATCACGGCTTTGTAAATTCATACTCCCCACCGCAGGATGGAGCACTTGGCCATATCTAACTTGGCCGATTTCTCCAGAATTCTGCTGGAGGAAGAATTGTAGCCCGTATTTATGGCTCTGAAGACATTTGCTAATGGGAGCAAGTGGCTGCAGCGAGTAGTGTAATTAGTATCCACACATGGTTTAAGATGAAGGTCAATTCTAAGGGAAATGAGTATGCCGGAGTAAACATATTTACCTCATTCTGTATCAGCATCTTAGCAAGGATTCCATCCTGCCCTTGCAGCGGAGAGAAGCAAACTGCGTGCTGCTCAGCAGCCATCCCTTGGCAAGTGTACACATTCGTCGCTTAACAATTGCTTCTGTCCCCTGGCTCTAGCAGGGTGAGCTGCGGAATAAGGTGGGGAATGAGAGAATCTTCTTCATATACGTGGTAAAGAAGAATCCTGCCTAGACTAGGTATGGAGGGCGTGATGGGGGGAGGAGGGAGAAGAGAGAATGCCCAGGATTGACATGGCGTGGAGTCATAGTTGCTAGCACTAGGGGTGCTGCTGCACCCCCAGCTTGAAATAGCAGGAACAACCCAAAGACATGGTTTTCCCCTTCAGCACTATAAAAATTGTTCCAGCACCACTGTGTGGAGTGCTATAAAGCGCACTGACATGAACCTTGGGGTGATGTCATAACCCACACTTCACAGCCAGGAATGCATCGGGGCAGCTGGGAACATGCCAGGCAGAAGAGGAGAAGGCAAAACCAGAGTCACATAGACTTGCCATCATCCCCGTTCTAGGGTGCCACTGACAGGTGTTACCAGAGCAGACTAGCTAGGCAGCTGCTCCAATGCCCCAGGTGATGAGTGTGCACATAGCAGCAGTGGGAGGTCACTCAGCAAACAGCCTGACACCCACAGGACAGGCAGTTTTCACAAGGACCTTTCAGCTGCCATCTGAGTTATGTAAATCTCCCCAAACTGGTAGCAAACAAACATCATGTATTTGAGTATGACACACAACAAGTTCGGGGAAATGAGCAGAAGGGGTGAGATAAGAAGTTGAAATGCCCGGACAGAATAGCTAACCAATGATTCTCAACAGGACAGACAAACAGAGTCCTGCTACTGTTGTGGATTTCACAGAGAGAGAGAGAGAGAGTCAGAAAAATCCTCCAGGGTAAGGAAGGCAAATGACAAAACTTTGTAGCTTTTTATTTTAAGTGAGTTTATGACACCACTGTGGGTTCGGCTCTGGTGGCTACAGTTTCAAGCTCAACAGAGTGAAAGTCACCTCTGCTACTTGCTTCAAATTTAGAGTCTCTAGGAACACATAAAGCCCAAGGACAGTGACCACACAGACATTTACAAGGTCTACTCTGTTTTACAAGTTTTGTTAAAGTTATTATCACCCAAGCATATAGAAAGGCTAATCTTGCGGCACAGGGTCACAATTCTAAACCCCGTAATCTTGTGGCATAAGGTCATTCTTTGGTCACTTACTTATGTCAAGCATTTCTTAAGCCTACGGCCTACTACAGCTAAGTTAAAATCTTACAAGCCTCAGCCTGGAGGCCTTGCATTTCAGCCATCCTTACTTAGAAGTTGGCCTGCGAACTACTGATAATCTTATTTTTCTATAATCCTACAATTTAACTGTATTTAGCACACAATGATGATATATGATGTAGCATGTTAGTTCATCATAAATGAACAATAAACTAAAATCACTGGCTATGGCTTTGACCCAGTTTCCTCTCAGTTCCAGACAAGTTTAGGGGATTGTTTTGGTTTGTTATTTAAAGTACTGCATGTGAACTGCATTTAAATGTAAGCGACGCTTTATAGCTTGTATTCACTCGGCATTGCCATGGCCTTTCACTGTGCTGTGCTACTAGGTCTAGATCCAAACACCACTGAAGTCTACAGAAAAACTCTCATTGACTTCAATGGCCTTTGAGTCAGATCCTTCCTGTGTCCCTGGCAGGCAGTCTTGAGCTGAACCCCAAATGTGTAGCACCCAATAGTCCCCATCAGGAATGGGGCCTTTCCATGCTGCGCTCTGTACAAAGATGAATAAAGAGCCAGTCCCTTATCCGAAGTACTGGGACAGGAATGCAAATAATACTAATAGACCACAAGAGCGAAGGAAAGGAAAGACAAGGGTAATTGTACTGGGCACGTGAGGGGTAAACTAAGGGTACATGGGTGATTGGCAGCTGGTGGTCGTTAGCCTGTGGCTCAAGGAAATAGAAAAAGCAATGACACCAGAGGTGTGTTCTGGTTCTTAACACTTTGTGCAATGAGCAGAGGCAGAAAGGGAGACACAGACAATGCGCCCACGGCATTTAAGTCACATCGTTAGCCAGCAAAGAGTTCCCAAACAGTTGCACTTTTAAAGGGCTGCTCTCTCTTTAAATTAAAGAATCTATACACACTTCAATGGCTGAAAGTGCAGCTTCCCCTGGTGCTCTGCCGATCATCATGCCGGGCTCCCGGGAGTGAAGATTATGCTCTCTGCTACATTTGTCCCTCCAGTTCCATTCTCCCACCAAGCTGCCGAGGCTCAGGACATTTCTTTTGCACAACAGGCCACTAAAAATTCACTGTAAACCAGAGGGGTCTCTGCCCATTGTGATTTGCCCTCTGAGCCTGGGCCTTTTCCCTCACATTTGCCATCTAAAAATCAACACCACCTACATTAAGGGTTGACTGATTTTACCGGTTGTAATTATGCTCTCAAATAATATCCCACTGTTTCCTCATCAGTGATCATGGGGGATAATGGTTTTTATCCACCTCTGCGAAGCACTTTAAGATCTATGGGTGGAAAATTCTGTATGAAGTGCAAAGTATTATTATTCAACTGCCATTAAAAACATTTCAGGGGAAAGTACAGAACCTTAGGAGACAGTGATTAACCTGAATGGTTGTTGCTAAAAATATGAACCATATTAGAGACTTAGGTTTCCATTTAGCAGCCTACAATGGTTCTGTTTACTGCACGGTTTAATGCCAGGGCCTATATCTAGGTGCCCTTTGGAAGAACAATCACCTCTAGTGATTTGCACTCTATGGTGATTCCCCTCCTATAGGGACACAGCCGTAAACCATTTGTGGGGGAGAAGCTAGTCATGTCACTTAACGCCCTTCTGAAATGCAATCAGATACTGTGGTGATGAGAGTGGTATAAGACGCTAAATAGAATAGAATCTGTAATTTGATTATAATAATCATCTCCCACTGTTCAGAGGCACTTTGAGATCTTTGGATGAATAGCACCACACAAGAATTAAGGCATTCAGGATAGACCTATATGCAAGTGGCAACTTAATTGGCTAAATGGCATTTGTTCACTTGCCCTCTGTGCTTTTCTACAGCTTATTCTGACAGCACAATTGCAAAGCTCTCAGAGAACAACTTTAAAGAGAAAGCCCCTGGCTCTTGCCAATTGGAATGGGGCACTACATTCTGAAACCTGCTTTCAAGCATTATAGTGTTCCGTTACATTTGGTTTACTACATCTTATCAGTGGATTTTCAGTTACAGTTTTAAATGATGTACCAATGAAGGTTTACATTTCCTGCAGGAATACCACAAAACAGTTATTTGAGAAGACAGCATCAATACCTAATGGGCTGACCACAATTGAAAGTTATTACAAGAAACGGCAGAAGAATTAGTGACTAAGCCCTTTTTAAAAAAGTTTATAGCATCTGCTGCCCATTCTGGCTCTTACACTTATGAGTTAGGGCAGCAGGAGTTGTCAGGGTCACCCCTAATTAGTTACGCAGAATCACGTCTGGTAAGAGCTTTCCCACAAAGTGCTGAGTGTCACAAGGAGTGAATCAAAGCAGTACCAACAATAGAGGGGGACGAGAGTTATACAGACAGAGCAAAAAAGGCCAAATCGGGCTAACACAAGACTTATCTCGCGAGCCTCATTGGATCTCCCTCCAGGGAGAGAAGTCTAGCAAACCGGGCTTGAGTCCAGGAATCAGGAACTCCCAAACGCTGTTTCCAGCTTTGCTGCTAACTCAGTGGATGGCCTTCGGCAAGTCACTGCCCCTCGCCAGGCCTCAGTTTCCCCCAACCCAGGCACCACTCTTATCTACCTCACGGGGGTGCTGGAAGCAGTGATTCAATGACGTACGTGAAGTGCTTTGAGATTCTCGGCTATAGAGGGGCAGACTCCCATTGATGTTAATACTTCAGCACTTGGAAACAGCAGAACGCTATATAAAAAGAGGCTAAATTTTATCATGATATATAATGTGTTGGCCAAATAACCACTAACATCGGTCTTCCCCTCCTCCCCCGCCCCAAGGTGCCAGGGAGTTGCACAGACCGACCTCCAAGGGTGACACCTTGAGTTCAGCCGAAGAGTCCCAGTGCTGGGCCAGGGCCGCACTGTTAGGTGCTGTATAAAGACCTCCCCAGCCTTCATTAGCTCACCACTGTCAACCTGCATAGACAGGAGTACTTGCAAGTTCCCCCAAGTGTCACGTGCATTTGGCCAGAAACAAAACACTTCAACCAAGAACAAAATACTAGATCAGAGAAACTCGGAGAGAACCCCAAAGAGGTCGGGAGGATGGAGTCATTTTCCCTAATGCTTTTCAAGCTACATTTATTCAAAAGCATTTGGGAAAAAAATCCCATTCACTGCAACAGCCATTTGATCTTGTATTGACATAATGCATATCTCAAGTTAGTGCTAATGAAAAATATATGAGCCATTGCAGCGTGGGTTCTGTGCAAAGCTTGCCTCTGGATCCAGATCAGTTCTCTTCCGCTCTCCGACGACTGCAGTTTGTGAGGGCTTTGGTGCTATTTTACTCCCTGAGCGAGAATCCTGGCTCCTCATCCACAAATTCATGTTCAATGTTCTACAATGTCAGATCTTCCCCCAAACATCCAGTGCGCCAGTTTCTAGCCATGGGGAGGAGAGCAGAAAAAAACCTGTGAGAAACTGACATTCACCCTTTCTCAGCTGGTGCCCCCTGAACATTTCATTGACTGCAGCAGCAGTGCCAGTGGGACTTGATATCAGTGGAATGTTAACGGGCAACACAGCAAGGAGGTACCAGCAGAGAAAGGGTCAATGTCCGTTTATCGCATTGTCTCTCTTTCTTCCCCTCCCGCCACTTAAAAACTGGAGCACTGGAAGCTTTGGGAAAGATCTGACATTTTAGAAAGCTTAGATGAAGTTGCAAGGTTTATTTAGTGATAGCAAAGGGAGCTGGAAATTAAAGGAGGCCTCTGAAGAATTGGGTTGATGAGTAGGGGAAAAGAATTATGTAACGTGAGAAAACATATACAGAGTGTGCAGATAAGCAGGAGGGAAAGGTGTGTCTGCCAGTAGCAGAGCTTTTGATTTCAGGTGCATCTTGCTACTTACTCAGAGTTCTCCACACAGGTATCTTATGCTGGTTCAGGACTTTTTCTTGGCGGGGGAAAGAACATCCCATTTACAAAACATAGGGTTTTCCTAGCAATCCAGTAATACAACTAGGTTTTTTACAGCTTCATTCATGTAAACACATCGTACAACATCCAATAAATATCATCACGGAGCTAAAGTAATCAAATAGCAGAGACAGCGCATGCGTAGGCAGTTTCTGCAAGGAAGCGAAGATGTTCTGAGCCAGGATTTGAAAAGAAATGGAGAGTCTATGAGGTGAAGTGATAGAGAGAGGCTGTTCTGGACATAGGAGTTGCAAAGGAGAAGACTCTCACTCTATCGGTGCTGAGGCTCTGTCGTGGGACAGAAGAGGTGAAGTTAGAAGAACAGAGGGAGCAGCAAGGGGTAGGCTGAAGAGTGCATCTACACTGGCAATCGAAGAGTCCCAAAGGGATAGACAACATGATGGTAAAAATACTACAACATTGGCTAACATTCGGTTTCCACCAGTGCCTCAGTATACACATTCGGTTTCCAATATGCCTCAGTATACACCCCGGGGGATCAAATCTTTAGGCAAAATGACAGTTCAGTCTCCAGAGCTAATCAGGCATTTTTGCTGAGGCCACCTATGCAAAAGAGACCCAGTTAGTGCTTTCCATGATGTCAACATCTGTCCTGTTAGGAAACAAGCCAAGACCCACAAGCCCATCTTCCGTGAGTCCCTGAACAGTCATCAGAGGGGCCAGGTTGAACTTTGCAAGCTCACAGCTCATGTGTTTTTATGAATGTACCCAAGACAATCCTTGTCGCAGGGTGCTCTGAGAGGCTCCCAAAATGCATTCATTAGAAGAGGGCCTTGCCTCCCTTCCCATGCATAACTGAGAGCAGGATTGGACCTCATTAAAGGCAGCGGTGCTGCAGAAGCTAACAGATGACTGAATTTAGCTATCAAGGGTGTGGTACATGCTCCACTTTCTAAAGCAGCTCCCCATCTAGCAGGAAAGTTAGAGAGAAGTCATTATATAATGGAGACGCGAGTGCCCTGGGTATTGAATGAATTATGAACACAGAACCGTCATCACACCCATTACAAACGCATTTGTGCCTTCTGGAGTCTGGCTCAACAACAATGCACATAAAAGCTGTGAAATAAGTATATAGGGCTTGGACTTGTTTAAAAAAATCATTTTGGGGGGAAAATAGACAAGACCCAGCTTATGCACTAGATAAATATCCACTACAAACTCATGGTGAGCCAGCCAGTAGCTTCCTACTTTTTTAATGCATTTGACATAATTCCACAGAAAGCACTCGGCTCTCAGAGCTTTGCAGTGAGTCAGCAAAGATCTTCCAACTTTTTCTTAACAAAGCTGCTGACAGATTAAAGTTGCTGGAGGGAAAAAATAAATAAAAGGAATGATATCCAGGCGACTGCCAGAACAGACATCTGACTGCACAGGGGGAAACAAAGAGCCTCTGGGTAAAGCCTAAATATACATCTGCAAGGGAAGTAAAAAAATATATTCTCTGTGCTAGCACACAAATAATGCAAAGCAGTCAAACATTGCCAGTTCAGCGCAATTACAGGAGAGCAAATAAAAGTCTCATTAACAAATGAGAAGGATTTAATTATGTGGAGATGGGGACTCCATCAAGATGGATAGGTGAATCTTTGCATGCAGCTATGTAAACAGGTTTTCAGTACCTCTAGTCTAAATGGCGCCATGAAACTGAAGTGTAGAAGTGTGATTAAGAGGGGAGATAGCTCCGTCTCAGATGTGAAGGGCAGGATAAAAAAACAAAGCACATTTATAAGGACTAACCCTGCTTCATAGAAAGAATTGTAAATATAAAAACAAACCAAAAAGATCTAGGGCTGGATCTTCAAGGTAGGTAAATTGCCTAAGTTCCCCTGAGCTCCTCCAATTTCCACCAGTTTAAGATCTGGCTCTAGTGTGTAAGCCACAGGATGGATAGCACTCAGCCAGCGAAATAAATACAAAGATGCTTTTTCATCTCCCTCCCTTAGCCCCTTCAGTGCCTTAGGGCACAGGACAATAGTCACGAGACTTAGCACGACGATCGGTTTTAAATTTCAAAGCACTTTGTAAACATGAATAATAAATAAGCGATCAGCCTTCTCCTCATCACATCTCACTCCTGCCAGTGAGGCAAGTATCATCTTTAATTGAGAGCAAGAGAAACCTGAGACCCAGAGGTGGAGGGGCAGATCCTCAAGTGGTGTAAAATGCCCTAGCTCCATGGAAGTCAATGTTTCGCCTTGGCGTTGAAGTCAATGGCGCTATGAAAATTTCCTCCCGCTGAAGATCCCTGAACAACTTGCTCTCCCGTCAGTGGCAATGCCAGGAATAGAATGCGGGACCATTCACAGGGGCTCTTCATAGCAGAATGTGCAAAAAGTCCCACCAGCTGATGTGGGAGGGGGAGAAAAGTCACAAATCTGTAGTACAAAATGCCAAAAACCAAGAGGCAATGTAGGGCTGCAATGGGACCTAGGTGGCAGCCATCTGCTGTCTGTCTGCACAGAGGTGGAGTCCTTCCTTTGAGCAAACCCTCTGTGCTGGTTGAGAATACACACCTGTGATCGGTTCGGTCACAGAGACCCCCTTGGGACTGTCACCTGATGTGCTGAAACTACCTCTGAGCCCGTTTTCCCTGTCAGCTTGGGACTTCAGAACCCTGCCTTGTTGAGTCAGACGTGCTAGCCAGCTGCAACACAGACCCAGGGTCTGAACTACGTCCCCAAAGCTGCAGGCTTTAACTGAAAACCACTCAGCGGGTACTCCTGTCTCCAGCACCCAGATACCCAGCTCCCAATGGGATCCAAACCCCAAATAAATCCCTTTTACTCTGTATAAAGCTTATACAGGGTAAACTCATAAATTGTCCACCCTCTATAACACTGATAGAGAGATATGCACAGCTGTTTGCTCCCCCAGGTATTAATCACTTACTCTGGGTTAATTAATAAACAAATATGATTTTATTAAGTATAAAAAGTAGGATTTAAGTGGTTTCAAGTAATAACAGTCAGAACAAAGTAAGTTACCAAGTCAAATAAAACAAAACATGCAAGTCTAAGCTAATACATTTAAAAAACTGAATACAGGTAAATCTCACATTCAGAGATGTTCCAATAAGCTTCTTTCACAGACTAGTCTGGGCCCAATCCTTTCCCCTGGTACAGTCCTTGTTCCAGCTCAGGTGGTAATTCGGGGATTTCGCATGACTGGCAGCCCTCTTTGTTCTGTTCCACCCCCTTTTATAGCTTTGGCACAAGGCAGGAATCCTTTGTCTCTCTCTGGGTTCCCACCCAACCTTCTAAATGGAAAAGCACCAGGTTTAAGATGGATTCCAGCATCTGAAGAAGTGAGGTTCTTACCCACGAAAGCTTATGCTCCCAATACTTCTGTTAGTCTCAAAGGTGCCACAGGACCCTCTGTTGATGATCACATCACTGTAAGACCTCCTTCTTTATAGCCTAGTAGCTGGTAGGCTAGTAGACACATACATAGGAAGACTTGCAGGTAAACAAACCCATTCACAGTTCATTGATTCTGAGGCACCCTTAATGGCTTCCACTTAACATGTTTACATCAGTAATACAAGTTTATATCTTATTCTCCTAACTCCAGACATAGAAATAATACATGCAAACAAATAGGATGAACACACTCAGTAGATCATAAGCTTTGTAATGATACCTTACAAGAGACTTTTTGCATAAAACATATTCCAATTACATTATATTTACACTTATAAGCCTATTTCCAGAAACATATGGAGTGCAACGTCACAACCCCCAAAGAATAATGCTGCACGCTAGCCCGCAGAGCTTCTGAATGACTTACTGCTCTCCATAGCTATGGATGGAGAATCATCTAACAGTCATCTTTGTGGCCAAACATCCTGCAGTTGCAGTGCTTAAAGAGGTCTGTAAAATGGGGAGGAGTCTATTATAATCTGGGAGTAGCGGCTTTGTCTAAACAATGCTTAAAGAGCAACTCCTGCAGTGACCTGGCTCAATTTTTCATTTTTAGTTTTAGTCTAGATAAGTTTTGCCAGGTCTGCAACACCTTGTGGCCCTCCCCTTACCACGTACATATACAGACACTTTAAGCACTTTTATGTGAAGACAAAGCAAGTTATATCTCAATGCACTTTAAAGCAGTTTGCCAGTTCATTGCAGACGGTACATCAGCTCCTTTCTGAGGTTAGAGTCTCCGATGCAAATGAAGACACCCAACCTGCAGAAGCATCCAGATGCTACCGTTAATTCAATATTACCTTTAAATGGAGTAAATCAGAATGGTTCCAAGTGCAATAAATTTAGCTGTGCAAGAAAAATTCCTCCTTTGTGCTCTGTACCTTATGGTGAAAATACAAACAATGGCATGAATATTTCAGTGAGGATAACTGTTAGGGCCAGTGCAGCATAAGATGTTATTAAATCTTCCAAAACATATTCCCATTATATTCTCCTTAATGCATACCATTATGCTTCACTCATCCATTACCATCAGTGCATTCAAAAGCTACATTTAAAAATTATTATTTTAAAAAAATAAATGTACTGGACTGAGCATCTGTGTCAGTCAGGGAATAAGAGATTTCAATATGATTATTATTAATTATTATTATCTGTATTACAGCAGCACCTTGAGGCCGCAGTGTACTAGGCACCGCACACACACACACACACACACACAAACAATGGGCAGTCTCTGCCAGGAAGAACTTGCACTCCTAACTGATAAGACAGAGACAGGTTTGGAAGGGAAAAAGTCACAGGGAGGGGAAGGGACTTCCCCAGGTATCCCAACTAGTCAGCAGCAGAGCTGGGGATAGAACTAAGATCTCATAACTGCAAGGCCAGTGCCCTGTTTACCCACTGGACCACCAACCTGGGGGAGGTTTAGGTTGGATATTAGGAAAAACTTTTTCACCAGGACGATGGTGAAGCACTGGAATTGGTTACCTAGGGAGGGGTGGAATCTCCTTCCTTAGGAATTTTTAAGGCCTGGCTTGACAAAGCCCTGGCTGGGATGATTTAGTTGGGAATTGGTCCTGCTTTGAGCAGGGGGTTGGACTAGATGACCTCCTGAGGTCCCTTCCCACCTTGATATTCTATGATCTTAATGGCACAGCCCAGGCAGTGAGCCACCACTGGTAGAAATGCTGGTAGTACAAGTGTGGCCAATGCTCTTGGGGGCAAGCCCACTCTGCCTAATCCTGCTGAGTGCTCTGCGGCCATGGGGGCCTTTTTGGCATTGTAAGCAATGGTGGGAAACATTAGCAATATTTGCCTGAGTGCAGACAATAGCAAAGGGACAGAGCAGCTTTGGGAAGGTCGGCCTTTGCGCCTTGTTCACTTTCAGATTATTCTCATATCTTTTGGTTTTAAACACTGACCTGGAGAAAAACCCCTTTCTGGAGGCATTCTGTAGAACTGAATAGAGATGAAATCTATAGGGTATTATGGACATTTAATGGGATAGCCTTAAAAACTACAGAATTATTCCTCTAACCTCTTTGTGTTTTTTAAACCAGTCCAATAAAATATAAATGTGACCTTTAAAACCTGCAGGTAGATCCTCAGGTGCTGTAAACTGGGCACGCTGCATTGGCTTCAATGGAGCTACATCAATTTACACCACGGGTCTAGAGCAGACTTTTCATGTCTCATATTTGTCAGCCAATACAATAGGGTTTTGGGGCGATGCTTTTGTCAACTCACACAGGGCCCAGCAGTTGTGAATTTTATGGGCTAAGCAGCTGTGACCACTTCACACTACAGTAGAATCCTATCTTTTCTGTGCACCTTCGCACGGTAGGAGGGGATCTTTCTGGGGACAACGCAGCAGCTCCTGTGAGCTTTGTGAACCCTTCTTAATTTGAGCCTAAAATCAACCTTGGATATTTGGGACCTCGCAGTATGACAAATAAAAGTGCGTTTCAGCTCACCATCTGCACAGATCCCCTCTTCATGGGACACACAGCCCGTTAGCAACCACATTTGGGAGCAGAACGATGAATCTCAGAATGCACTGGGGAGCTGATACGCCATTAAACCTGAAATGATGCTCAGTCCATTTCTCTCTCTGCCCTCTGTGCACACTCAGCAAGCTCTGCAGACAGCTCACTGGTGGGACACAGGAGCACACATTACCTCTGAACACTGGCATCCTGGAGATTGCCAGCAAGTGAACATTTAGGTGTGTCTGTTTGGGGCTGCGTCTGAACTCAAACCCCTGCAGTCTCTCCTGCGCTATCGTGTTCAAATCTTTGGCTAAAAACATTTGTGCCCAGATTCTGTAAGACACTCTACACACATTCCCAAATGCACCATGTATTATTAGGATTTGCAAGCCTGAGGCATCTCTCAAGAGCCTGAACAAGCACATACTATAATTTGCTCACATTGGTGCAGAGCAAAAACTTCATAATTGTCATCTGCAGTCTGAGTGGCAAGTTCTCCCGCTCCCTCCTATTTCCATGACACTGTACCTCCCAACAGATCACAAGGGCACTCCTTCCCAAAGGCAACTGGACTGACCAGCAGCCAATCACATAATTGGCCCTAACTCTATTAGGGAGCAATTCATGGCCATCCATGCAACAAAAGTTCTTTGTACTAAGCATTTCTATAGCCAAGCGTCTGAATGCACTTTGAAAACATTAACTAATTAATATTTACAATACCTCTGTGAGGGATCTAAAGAAGAAGCTTTACTTCACCCACCACTTAACTGCAGCCACCTCTGGGGTGGAACATAGATGCGGTTTAACAGCGCACCGCTTGCAGCACTGCTAGAGCACACTTTCTGATAAACAGTGGAGAATACCATATCCAATGGAAGAAATGCAAAAGAAATGTAGGTAGGCAGAATGGAATGATCCAAGTTAGAACTTGGCCAGGACCACAGGGTAGACATTCGTATTTTATTGGAAAGTGCCAAAGAACATCAAATGACCATAAAGGGGCAGGACAATACCTAGCACATGACAAGCCTCGAGGCAGTCTTGGTGTGTCCCACACTGGTGCAGTTAGTCCTTGTTATCCTTAGAAAATCTACCTGGAATTCCAAAGGTCAAACAGTCACCCATCCTGCTAATCATTAGGAGGTAATAAAACTCCATTATAACTGACTTTGCAGTTCTGTAAAGCCTTTCAATCTAAGGCTCGTCAAGGATTTTGTAAATACTAATTAAGCCCCACATCTCCCCTTCCAGGCAGGTACCTTGGACTTATCACCAGTGTTTTCCAGGGGGTGACCTGAGACACAGACAGAATAAAGAATGAAGCATACACAGCAAGCCAATAGCTCAAAAGTGAAGAGAAAAAAGGAGTTGACCTCCCAGCTTCTTCTAACCAGTAGGCTTCAATGTCTACTGATCTAATTAAATCTGAATCTTTAAATACAAAAATAAAGAAATCAGAAAACAAAGGCGGTTTTACAACACTGTCCAAACGTACACCCAATAGCTAGTAACACAGCTCCTAGGGGATTGCTGTAATATAAGGGAAAAATCCTCAGCCTTGCAGAGTGACTCTACCAGAGGTTTCAGGGTATGGCACCTACAGCTCTGCAGTAATAACCTACTGTACCATGGATACAACGCAGCGACCGTGTGCATTTATATCCCCCCAAAGCGCCATCTATGCTTCCCACTTCCTTTCAGCACAACAGCAAGGCCACGTAGCGGCGGCCCAGCGGAAAGCTTTGTTATGCACATCACCCATATATGTTAACAGTGACAACAGCTTTGAATGACAGACACCCTTTGAGCCTGGTGAACTCGTAAAAGCACTAACCTTACTAGTGCATCGAATGGATCTTGTGGGACGTGCTAAAAACCTGGCCTAACCCATCCTTCCGTAATGTGCTGGCACCTCTGTCCATTAAGTGGTTTGCAGTGTTGTTGTGGCCGTGTTGGTCCCAGGTTATGACCGAGACAAGGTGGAGGAGATCCTGAAGAAGAGCGCTGTGAAGCTCAAAAGCTTGTCTCCACCACCAACAGAAGTGGGGCCAATAAACGATATTACCTCACCTGCCTTGTTATTCTGCTCCTAGGGCAGCCAGCAGATGGTACTCATGCATTACAGAGCTAGCATTGGCTTGGGGAGAAGGAGTTCTGCTCTCTCCCATCCCCCAGGGACACATCCCAGCTTGTCTCAGCTCATGTAACAAACAGCAAGAGCTGTAAATATCTAGCATATTGGGCTGCGGCATTAAGCCTTCTCACACAGCCTCTCTCATTAACTCTTATGAAGCTTTGCATTTTCCAGGATGCCAGCTAAGTGACTGCTTAGGAGGATATGAATGAAGGCTAATCAGATCTTCAGGGGTGATGATTAATATCCGCTATAACAAGTATGCAATTGACACAGGCAGTTTGTTTGAAACTACTAATAGCCCATTAAGCTAAAGGGCAGAGCTGGTGGGAAAAAAATAATTTCATGAAGAATTTCAAAGGATCAAAGTGGCTTCCATTCTGCAGAGGACACATTTTCCATTGTTTAATTAAATCTTCTACAGTGATTTTCACCAAAAAATGTATCATGATTTTTTAAAATCAAAAATAGGTTTTTGGGGGGGCTTTTAAAGTAAAATAAGAACCAGATTTTCAGTTATGATTTTGATTACAAAGCTTGTAACAGGTTCTTGGGGAGGTGGGGAAGTCACAAGGAATGGAAAACTTATCTTGATAACTTTTCTTGAAAAGTTGCTTTTCTGAAAACAGGCCAATTTTCAAAGACAGGGATGAATCACTTGATGATTCTGTTAATTCCCTCTCGGGGCACCTGGCACTGGCCACTGTCGGAAGATGGGATACTGGGCTGGATGGACCTTTGGTCTGACCCGGTAGGGACATTCTTAGGTTCTTATATTAAATTTTTAAATCAACTCTAGTAATGGGAGTTAGACATGTGCATTAGGTCACAGAATCTTCAGCTTCCTTTCCAGCCCCCATCCGCGCCCCCAACTCACTAAGTCTAGAGTCCCTGTGTCATTCTAGTTGCCCTCTACTATCCATTCCCCATTTCTATAGTAATTCTTTTTTAAATTACAGTATATAAGATATAGAAAGCAACAAACCCTTGCAAAGAAAAACCCACAGCATTCTACAGAAGTGACCCATTAACCCTCCAGTTCGCAATAGTTTTATTAGCACATTTTGGGGCTGACCATTTCGGGTTATTTCAAGGACAGAGCGTACAATGAGTTGTGATTGATTTTTAAGCAGAACTCACCTTTTTACATTAATGGAGAAATTCAGCATGAAGATCAATAGCACAATCTGGCCCAATTTTCTGCTCCAGGTTGTAAAACAAAAAGTCATTTAACGTCTGTAACTTGCTGGATGCCTCTAAAAAATCTCAAGCAAGACCCAATCCTGCAACGAGCTTGGAACAAAGTGTCCCTTCACAGTCAGCTCACTGCAGGCTCAAGCCAGAGGAATTAAAGGGCAAAAACACAGTTTGGGTTTTTTGTACTATTAGCGTCGCCACATAAATCATCATCATCAATATATAATTACAATGAACCTTACTTATAATACGTATGTCATTCCAATGACTTTTACAAACATTAGGTCTCTTTAAAACTTTCTGTGCTCTCTTTAAGAACCGTGAGTTTCAAGTGATTTGTTAAACCCACACTTACGTCTTGTCTGCTCTTGGAGACTTTTTAACCTTCTCAGGCCATTTTCAGATATCACAAAGCAAAAAAAACCCAGCTCAGGTTCAACTTCAAAACAAATCCTTGCAGATCACCTTTAAACGTCAACTGTAAACACCCCTAAACCCCTCCAGAACTCGCTCCCTTTCCTTTAACTATATTAAACAATGAGAAGCATTTTGGGGAAGAGACTAGAATAAAAGACACAGGCCAAGGCTCTGATCCTGCAATTGGATTGGGGGGGGGGGTGGCAGTAGTGCCATTGAAAACAACGAGGCACCCTAAGGGCACAAGGATCGGTGTGTGCAGGTTTGTTTACAGGATCAAGGCCTATGTTCTACTGTCACGTTAACCATTTCATAGATTCTAGGGCTGGAAGGGACCTCGAGAGGTCATCAAGTCCAGTCCCCTGCCCTCATGGAAGGACCAATATTTATTTATTTGTGTTCCATTATTCTCCTAACATCTGGCTGTGGGAAAAGAGAGCAACATGAAAGAAAACTGTAAAAGATGTTAAAGTTTGCTCCAATTTCTTGACAAGCTATTTAAAAAAAAAAAAAAAACAGCAATCACCAATACTGGGTTCAGCCCTCACTTTCACACACCAACGTTCCTGCATCAAAATGTGGCCACATCCAGTGTGCATGTCTCGAAGCGCTGCCATCACTTAAGAAGAAACCCAGGTTTACACACTGTGAAAATGTATCTGGGACAAAAGGTTTTGCACCCACAAAATTAAGAGGGTTTGGGACACATCTGAACATGTTCTGATCTTGCTTTTTCCATACTCACTACAATTCATCCCCAAGAAAAATGGACTCCTCTCCCCCCAAAGATTTCTATTGATTGTTTTGTTTATGTTAATGAAGTAAAATCCCTCTAGATTTATGTAGAGGTGCGCACACACACACACACCAGATCTATCCCTGGAGGTGCAGATTTCAGTTCAATTCAGCAGGTCGAATTCATGCCTGGTGCAATGCCATTTGTTTCAGTGCAGTTATACCTCAAATAAAATGTAGCCCAGCAAGTTCAAAGCCTGGATGCCCTCCCCACCCCCACATTGGTAGGCACTGGGAAGAATTTCATCTTCCATAGAGCCGTAGGAGAGAAGCTTCATATTACAAACAGATCTGACAATTATTTTCTGAGCACATGCAACCGGGGGGTTTCCTGCAGCAGAAACGCCCAGCAATCTGTCCATGAGAAGGCTGCCTTGGAACTCATTTCGTTAACCGATCCCGCTGTTTTACTGGACTCTTTCTTCCCCTGCAAGTTCTGGCCTGGCCACATCTGGGAAGTCCATTGAGAAGTCTCCCCAGGCCTTGACTTTCAGCAAAGTTCTCTCCCTGATTCACTAATGCCAATTCACCGACTCACAGGGCCACAAAAATCTTGGTTCTCAGTTCAACCACCTCAGGCCATTTAAATGTTCCCAACTTGGACTGCTGCAATCAGCAAAAAAATGTCTACTGGCCACGTTTGGTCAGTTGGCAGATGGCATGCTTTGCCCATCTGTTAGCATGGCTTTTTGCCTTTCCACAAAGCTGAACGCCATTTGGACAAAGACAGTTCTGACTTGGGCAGCTTGTACGACATGCGTCACAGTCGTGTCTTCTGCAGGAGGTCCTTCCCATGCGCTATCTCCACTCACTCCTTCACGCCTGCTGTCATTGACATGAGACACCATCCACAGTGGGGGAAAGGTCAGGAGCATTTCTGACTGCCAGCTAAAAGCTGTTTTGCAGCAAGGGAATGGGAAGAAACACATGGGCCCTGGATACTGGGACTGAGAACTCTCCACCCAGATGCCTTCTTTCCTTGCATCCATTTTAAAATATGCATCAAAGTACAGACATACGTAATGCATCTTATTGAGATCCAGCACCGTACGTTACTCCTGGGAGCACCATTTGGCTCACCGCTCTGTTTTTCACTTTAATTCCACAAGCCAAATTTAAAACGGTTGGTGACTAGCCTTCCTTGCATCACAGCATCACCATCTGGAACTCCTTCACAAGAGCTGTCAAGGGGAGTCTCCCTCTGTGTTAAAGGGCAAGCTTTTGCTTTTTTTAAAAATTGCGTTGATCACTGAGTTTTGTTCTCTTTCCCAACTTTGCTCAACTCATGTTATGGGGAAACACCATGCAAAGGGCTTCAAGACCAGCAGACCCTGCTCTGGATACATCTGCGAATGGAAACCTTTGGGCATGTGAATCCTTTCTGACGCATTGCAATGCTCCCAGTCAGAAAGCAATGCCCCCTGCACCAAAACACATTTACAAACAACGAGAAATATCTCCTGTCTGAGACCAAAGCTCGCTTGTCTCTCAGTTTTGGCACACTAGCCCCAGACAGCCAACCTCTCAACAGATGTTGGGCAATTCTAAGGCTGGGTCTACACTACTCGCCTGAATCGGCGGGTAGAAATCGACCTCTCGGGGATCGATTTATGGGACGTGACAATCGATCCCCGAATCGACGCTCTTACTCCACCAGCGGAGGTGGGAGTAAGCGCCGTCGACGGGAAGCCGCAGAGGTCGATTTTGCCGCCGTCCTCACAGCGGGGTAAGTCGGCTGCGATACGTCGAATTCAGCTACACTATTCACGTAGCTGAATTTGCGTATCTTAAATCGACCCCCCCGTAGTGTAGATGTAGCCTGAGATGCACATGTGGAGTGAAAACAACCCAAACAAAATGACTAGATTGAGCTTTAAAAGCATTTTGGGAAAAGACTAAAGGCAGAAATGCTGAACATCAGCTCGGAAAGAGGATTATGAGGTCTAATAGCCCCTCATTTCACCACACATTAATCACACAACACTTTCAACGATGGGGTGGTTATAATCTCTCTCCCCACAGGGAACTTCTCAGCTCATGTTAATATTTGCATACAGACACTGAGATGGCAACAACAACAAATTAAGCCTGGCCTGGGCAGAGACTGGAAATTGTTTCCCAACAAGGGATAACCCCACAGCTGCTAATTAGACCATAACAGAGATGAAGAAATGATTGTACAGAACAGTGAACTTCAGTAGAGTGATAGGTGAAATGGCAGGTTTGGGAAACATACCTAAGTATTCAGAAATCTCTCTCAGTTCTTATTAAAGCTAATGTTTAAAATCAAGTTAACACAAGTTTAAGAAGGAAGGTACTGTACATCTGAGGTCAGGCTTGAATCATGAGAGATTACAAGTATCGGTTACAAGGTTCACAAGCTACATACATAGCACAGAACCAGCATAGATCCAGATTGGGGTGTGGGAGTTTTTAAAGTGTCATATAGAGAAGGACCTTGTGTGGTTCATTCTGCAGATATTCTAATTCATATGTAGCCCCATACTGGAGGCTCCCCAGAGTTCTGCCAATGTGCACTGCATTTCACTTTATGAAGAGTATGATAGGGAGGCAGCATGAAGTAGCATGGGCCAGGCCACCGGACAGGGAAACAGGAGACCTGTGTTCTATTCTATTGGGGCATTGCCAGCAGATCGAGGAACGTGATCGTTCCCCTTTATTCGACATTGGTGAGGCCTCATCTGGAGTACTGTGTCCAGTTTTGGGCCCCACACTACAAGAAGGATGTGGAAAAATTGGAAAGAGTCCAGCGGAGGGCAACAAAAATGATTAGGGGTCTGGAGCACGTGACTTATGAGGAGAGGCTGAGGGAACTGGGATTGTTTAGTCTCCAGAAGAGAAGAATGAGGGGGGATTTGATAGCTGCTTTCAACTACCTGAAGGGGGGTTCCAAAGAGGATGGAGCTCGGCTGTTCTCAGTGGTGGCAGATGACAGAACAAGGAGCAATGGTCTTAAGTTGCAGTGGGGGAGGTCTAGGTTGGATATTAGGAAACACTATTTCACTAGGAGGGTGGTGAAGCACTGGAATGGGTTACCTAGGGAGGTGGTGGAATCTCCTTCCTTAGAGGTTTTTAAGGCCCGGCTTGACAAAGCCCTGGCTGGGATGATTTAGTTGGGAATTGGTCCTGCTTTGAGCAGGGAGTTAGTCTAGATGACCCCCTGAGGTCCCTTCCAACCCTGATATTCTATGATTATCTGTCCTGTCATCTTTCCATGCCGCTTTGAGCAAGTCATTCAACCATTCTGTGCCTCAGTTTCCCAGAAACAAAGGAATTACATTTTATCTGTCTTTGTGAGAGAGGTTGAATGCAGCGATGAAAAGCACTTGCAAGCCACACACACACACACACACACCAGGGAAGAATGAAATGCACAGGCTTTTCAGTCTCTCCCAATCGGGGTGTAACCACCAGAGCTGTGCAAAGCTCACTGGTTTGGATGTGTCCCAGATTCCACCACATGGACTGGACTAATCCCCCAAAAGGGATTCTCTTATCAAAACTCAGCAGAGCTCTAAGCACAACCCAGCTCCCTGCAAATACTTGGAAGGAAAGGGCCGGTACCCTTTTTTTTTTTAATTGCTATTTAAAAACAGCCACACAGAGCTGGACTGGCTTTGTATCATGTCTTATGAGATCCCATATTATTGCACAGGACGCTATTATATGCCATTTCTCAACACAACCCTCAATTTGATCCTTGTTACTGAACAGTGCAAATGAAATGGTGAAAAGCTAAAATCAAGAGACTCAAAGTCATCCCACCTATTATGAATTATCTGAATTAGAATAGCACTGAAGGGCCCTAGCAAAGGATATGGGTCCCACTGTGCTTGGGGCTGTACTAACAAGCATGGGATGGGGACGGTCTCATGACTGCGCACAATCTAGATTCATGAAAACACACCATGTGTGAACAAAACCAGCAGGTGTGGGGAACATGAGACAATTTGTGAAAATTGAACTCCAAGGATTTTCAGTAACTTCTGAGACCAGGAGCAAGGTGCCCACTCCAAGACCTTGTCTACACTTGAAATGGTTTGCCAGTATTGCTGTACTGGCATAATTATGCCAGCAAATCCTTCTAGTGTAACACACCTAAGACCAGCGACAGAGCGCTTTTGCTGGGATGGCTTTTACCAGTTCCCCGAATGAAATAAGCTATATCAACAAAAGGATTTTTTTGCCAGTATAGTCCAGCACCTGCAGTGACCAACCAGCTTTCACAGAGCATGGCACATTTATTCTAGGACACAAGCACCACCGAGAAAACATCTCGCAAACCAGTGAACAGCCTAGGTGCATGCTAGCTCACCACACGTCATCCCACTTCCGCAGGTTCCACTTCTTCAGACCCATCCAGCAGGAATGTGCCCTCCTAGTTACAAGCGAATGTCAGTTTTTGGATCAAAAATGAGGGACACTCAGCCAGTTCAGGCTGCTGCCTCTTGAACCTGGTCTGAATCAGTCTACGCAATTGCCTCAGGCAGTGGTACTTCTTCCGAATTTTTTCCCTGTCCCAAAGTGTGCAGTAATTCCCCCGGCCTTTGATTTTATTTCTTGGGAGAAGGCTGGTAACCCTCCCACACAGAGTGGCGCACGATCCCGAGCTCATAAAGATACAGAGAACATTTATAGATACAAACGTTTATGACTAATCCTGGTGCCTATGATGTCTGGCCCATCTCAATATAATCGTTTTTTGAAGTCTCCACACGTCCAAGGCCTCACATCTGCCACATAAAGCACTTCGACACTTGTTGCCATATTCATATTGCTCACTGGAGGGGCTACAAGGCATGTCCGATGCACAATAGAAGCTAAACTGCAACTGGAGCAAGACCACTGTCTCACAAAAAGGTTGTTAAAACAAAGCCCACCTCAGTCACCACCTGTTTGAAAAGCAGCTTCTCCCAATAAGGTGGGAGAGGAGACCAAGATAACAACCCATAACCAATAATGTATATTCACTTTGTGAAGTGCTTTCAAATATACAAATGAAAAGCATTATGGGCAAAACCATGACACACCAACCCACATTGAGTAAGTTGTGATTATTCCCAGTGAAATAAATGGGACTACTTGCTGAGTAAGGGACTATTCAACTTGAGTGGGGGTATCAGAATCTGGCCCCAGAGAAAGTGCTAAGTATTATTATGCCTGGAGGCATACAGAGGAGAAAGTTGGCTGCTCTACCAGAAGAGAAGCTGATGTAATATCACTAGGTTATCTCCCAAGAGCCGCTAACATTTCAGAGGCTACTCACTGCCTAACATTTAAATGCATGCACATCCTACTGGAGTTATGTAAAGCTACAACCAAAAACGGAAAGATGTTTCAAGATGGCAGTGAATCAGGCACACTATAATAAAAATCACAATCTTCCTACAAATTCAGGGAGCTTAATTGGACAGACGTGTCATGTTCGCATCAACCTCAAGAGGGCTCTGCCACCGTAAGAAAGAACAGAGAGAGAAATAATTTGTAACAAAAATTACAACTGCAGCAGTAGACATTAAATATGGTTAAGTAAACTGACCTTGTTAAGGTGCAGAGACAGAGCAATTATATATGGGACAGGTGTCATATGATCAGAGCAGTGGTGCCTCGCAGGTGAGGCCGGACATAATATCATAATATCAGGAGACCTAAAATGTCAAGCTGGAGCTTAGCTGCTAAAACAGTGACAGCGGGGGTAAATTTTGAAGATTAAAAAAATAAGCAAACAACTGGACTCAGTGTGAGGGCAAGTGAGTAAATGTTTATACAGGGAGGAAGGATGCACAAAACAAATGGAAGCCTGGGGGATTTTTAAGCTGCCCACACTCTGAGTCAGCTAACAGCGGTGGCATCGCTACAGAGAAAAGCATTTGCTTCCGGCCGCAGCAAACAACTGGGAGCTAGTCAAGGGGACAAAGGAGACATTTAAATAGAAGGAACCGGAGGCATGTTTAGGAGAACAGTCGAACCAGACTGGGGTGGGGGGGAATTATGCAGAAGCCCAGTTAGCAAATAAATGGCATTCAGGAGAATATTTGCTGCTGGCAACAGGACACCGACAGCCACCTACAACAGCTCCATAGAAAGCAAGGGGAGCTGATTCACCACTGCTTTATTCCAGTTTTATATTGGTGCAACTCCATTGATATCAAGGGCGTTTCCAGTTTCACCTTTGTGGAGCTTCATTTAAATGAATGGTGTCAGACCGGAGTAATGTCCAGGGAAGTAAACCCAGGATTTCAGAAGTGCTTATCCTTAAAATCTGAAGAGGAATGAGCAGCAAAGTTTGGAGTAACAGAAGTTTATTGTTTATAGAACAGTAGAATAGAGAGGCTGCAGCCGAGATCAGTGCCCATCGTGCTAGCCACTGCTCAGACACAGAAGAGAGAGTCCCTGCCCCCCAAAACAGCTTGCAGTCTAAGTAAATAAGACAGACAAAGGAGAGGGAAGTGATTTGCCCATGGTCACGCAGACTGGCAGCCATGAATAGAACCCAGTGTCCTATCCACTAGACCACACTGTCTTTGCTGGGTTTTAAAAAATTATTTCAAGCTAGAAAATCTTTAGGGAAATAGCAGTTTGTAGGGCAGCTGGAAGGAGAACACACTTTACCAAAGACCAATCAAACACCAGTATTGACAATAGCAGCTTTTCCCCTTCCCCTTTCCCCCAACCAATGTAGCAACCTGCACAGAGCCTGAGGGATGAGCACACGCTGAAGGAGGGAAGAATTTGGAGGAGGCACCAGGAAGTCAATCTGTGTCCGCATGGTTGGAATGCTAGCTGCAGTTCCAGCAGCTGTGTAAATAGTTCTCTTAATAAGGTGCCAGTTCAGTTTTAGAAACACAGAGTCCTTTAATGTTATCACCCAGCACACTACATGCAGGGCCGGCTTTAGGAAGTGCGGGGCCCGATTCGAACAGTTTTGACGGGGCCCCAGCAGGGATGACTAAAAAAAAAAACCACGTAAACAAACACGTGGGGTTTGTACTCACCTGGCGGCGCTCCTAGCCTCAGCGGTGGGTCCTTCACTCACTCCGGGTCTTCGGTGGCACTGAAGGACCTGCCGCTGAAGTGCTGCCGAAGACCCAGAGCGAGTGAAGGACCCGCTGCTGAAGTGCCGCCGAAGACCCGGAGCGCTGCCGGGTGAGTAAAAATTAAAAAGGAGCCTCTGGCCAGGGAAGGGATTCTCGGCCACTTGCCCCCACACTGGCGGCTCTGCCACTGGGCGCGGGGCCCTCTTAGGCGCGGGGCCCGATTCGGGGGAATTGGTGGAATTGGCCTAAAGCCGGCCCTGACTACATGAAACAGCCAAGATGGTCTCCTCACTACACCTCTACCCCGATAGAACGCTGTCCTCGGGAGCCAAAAAATCATATCGCGTTATAGGTGAAACCATGTTATATCGAACTTGCTTTGATCCGCTGGAGTGCGCAAACCCCCCCGCCCCCCGGAGCACTGCTTTACCGCGTTATCTCCGAATTTGCGTTATATCGGGGTAGAGGTGTATGTAGAAAGGAAGTGAAAGAATTTGTCAAATGGAGGATTGTTTTGTAACCCAGACACCAATGTATCAAACCAAAGAGGCAAAGCTGTAATCAGAGCGGTTAATGAGAAGGCTGAATGCCAGACGCTGGAGTGCAGCCCTGAAGGTGCACATCTGCCAGCACCTAATTGCTTGAGCCCCAGCACCTCTTTCATTACGAATTAAGCCCTGAAAACGGCCTCTCTGCCTCACTGACTCGACATCTCCACTCCAAATAGCTCTTTGCTCCTTTGCCTTCAAAGACGGCTCTCCCTCCGCTGCTCTCATCTCACCCTGGGGGGGGATCACTGATGTCATCCATTGAACTCACTGCATACTCACAATGTACATTACTTCCCTGAACCACCAGGTGATGCGCATACCACTGCCAAGGGGCCAACTCAGCTTATTACAGTAGCCCTCATCCTTCTTCCCCACCCGGCCTGCCTGCTGGTGCTTATCCTCACTTGGCAGGTCTCAGAGTAGATTTTAACCTCTTTGAGGCAGGGACCGTTCTTACTTGCACTACAGTATTGCAGAAGCCTGGTAACGGGGTGTGACTCCTCTCCCACCTTCTTCCCCACAGAAACCGCACAGACGCCAGCGGTTGTGTCTTCATCGAACTCACCATTTCCACAGCACTCTATTTACAGCACAAACAGCTCTGTCCCCAGGACTGGTGGGGACAGAGGTCTCCCTCCCCTGAGGCCTCCATGTAACTAGCCCTGGTCCTCTCTCTCTCCCCTTGGCCAGGGGCAGCTCTATGTTTTTTGCCGCCCCAAGCACAGCAGTCAGGCGGCTTTCAGCAGCGTGCCTGCGGGTGGTCCACTGGTCACGCCAATTTGGCAGCATGCCTGCGGGAGGTCCGCCGGTGCCGCGCCTTCGGCGTCCCCACCACCGAATTGCCGCCGAATCCATGGGACCGACGGACCTCCCGCAGGCATGCCGCCGAAGGCGCCCTCACTGCCGCCCTCACAGCGACCGAGAGGCCTCACCCCACGGCTTGCCGCCCCAGGCATACGCTTGCTGTGCTGGTGCCTGCAGCCGCCCCTGCCCTTGGCACTTCCTTCTTGCCTCTTTCTCAGCCTTGGGCTGATGGGCTAATTAGCTCCTTATCCCAGCCAGCCTGATTGTCTAATTACCAATTAACCACCAGTTTTCTCTGGGGAACTAATTAACATCTGAGTGATCAGAATGCAGGGTCACCTGTTCCCTTCCTGTACACCAGGGGTCAGCAACCTTTCAGAAGTGATGTGCCGAGTCTTCATTTATTCACTCTAATTTAAGGTTTCACGAACCAGTAATACATTTTACCGTTTTTAGAAGGGCTCTTTCTATAAGTCTATAATATATAACTAAACTATTGTTGTATGTAAAGTAAATAAGGTTTTTAAAATGTTTAAGAAGCTTCATTTAAAATTAAATTAAAATGCAGAGCCCCCCGGACCGGTGGCCAGGACCCGGGCAGTGTGAGTGCCACTGAAAATCAGCTCGTGTGCCGCCTTCGGCACATGTGCCATAGGTTGCCTACCCCTGCTGTACACTGTTACAGGCACCTACCAGGACTGTGGCCCCCCTGGGCTTGACACTGTACAATCCAAGCTTGGCTCACCTAGCAGACTAGGGGGTACCGCAAAAACAGATGGACAAACACTAGAAAAACATTTGGCACGGGGAGCCTGGGAGAGACCAGGTATCCATCCCTCCCAATCACAAGAGGTGATTAACCTACAAGAGTGAGACAATTATTGTCTGAAACACACATGTACATACGTGTGTGCAATGTTATGTATAACAACCACTCTCTGATGGCAAGGATGATGGCCGTAAAATATTGTTGCACAGGAGGAAAACATAGCTCCTAATATTTCAGTACATAAGCTGAAGTCAAACACTTTGGGCAACAGGCAGAATCAAGCATGACACAATTGCTTTAGAAAATACCCTAATCCTGATAAGTCTCTGGTCTGTAAATGGAGTACCTCTCCAGTCTTAGAAGCAGGAGGTGCTCTCAAGACACCAGTTCCTAGACTTCCATTCTGTCTATCAGTCAGTGAGCAGCTTGACCAGTAACCACTTCCAGAAAAGGTGATCAAAAGAAAAACAAAGCTCACTCACTTTAATGAAAGTGACTGAACAGGAGAGCTGGGTGGGAAGCAGAATTTCCATTTTGTGGGAAATTCTGCAATTTTAAAATGTATTTTCATTTCTGAATCAGAGCAAAAAAGATGAATTTTGAAATTTCCCATGAAATAAAATTTTTGAAAAAAAAAAAAATTTGCTTTGGGTGAATTGAAATGTTTAATTTCAATTTCAACTGTTTAATTGTTTTAATTTTTTATCATATAAATTTCAAAACAAAAAATCAGACATGGAAAACCAAAACATTTCGATCTTATCAAAATGTTTTTAAAATACATTTCAACCAGTTCCACTTACCAGCTAAGGGTGCCATTCTGGCCTCACTGAAGTCCACAAGAGGTCTGCCACTGACATCACGAAGGATTTCACCCTAAAACTCTGGAAGGTATTTCCATACGGTTTGGTGGGCATTGCAGCTATTCTGGAAAGCTGATTTGATGGACTCTAGTTACCTTTGCCCAGTAGCACACATGCTATGAGCCTTCCCCCCCCCCCCAGATAACTCCCCTTCTAAGCATCACTCCATTTCTTGCATGGAGGAGGGGGTTTTATGACATCTAAATCTGACATTCTCCAGGATTTATTTATCTTCACATTTACCGCACTGTTTCTCTCCTCTACTGGACTCCACAACTAATGGTGTGAGTCGGTATTTAGAGAAGAGAATAATTCTCTCAAATGCTGGAGAACTCTCTAAGGTAACTTCTGCATAGCATGGCTTGACCTGATGTGGCAGCTGGCCTCATTTAAAACGTTGAGATACAAGATTATCCAAGTACCAGAAAAGAAATCTTTCAGATTCCGAACTGCTAACAGAGTGTTCCTGTACATCCTTGACATCTCTAAGGCTTTAATCCTATGTTACTTTGAATGAATCCTTCACATTGTTATTCTGTATTCATCCACTTGCTTTTTTTGTCTTAGCCCAACTGACCATGTCAAACACCTTTTCTATCTCAGATTTATGTATGTTATGTATTTAGGCCATGAGTGCAGGGGACTGGACTAGACGACCTCTCAAAGTCCCTTACAGTCCTAATATTCTAGGATATGATTCTATGTCACTACATAATGTACAAATCACACCTAGGGATGATAATATTTGTTATTAATTTTGTGCTCATGACACATGTTTCGCTCAAAGTACTGGAGTTTAATCCTAGTCCTGCCAGTGAATCACTTTTCAACCTTAGGTAGGTCACTACCCGCTCTGTGCCTCAGTTTCCCCTGTCTCTAAAGCAGAGATAATGACCCAACACACAGATATACTGTGAGGATTCATTCTCTAATGTGTCTACAGACATTATAAAATACAAAGTGTGTTACTTTAATTTATTGTGAAAGTGTTTGATAATGTTTACTAGATCTCTACCAAGCAAATCAGAAAGTTACACCCCAGTCCAGCGTTCTAAAGCTGCCAGATAATTTATTGTAGCTGCTACTAATCAAATTTAAATTAATAAGAACTCTTTGTCTCTCTTCCCAACATGGCTGCCCAGAGGAGTAAGGAAGAATCAGACCCATGCGCGCACACACCCTGCATGACTGCAGTAGGGCTCCCCACATCTTCAGTCTAGGTGGGAGTGAGGTGGAAGTTCAGGTGCTGCATAAGAGCTACTCACCTCCCCTGAACAGGTGGGTAGGGAGGGACCAGGGCCTTGGTTTTCACTCCCAGCACACCAGCCAGCAGATCTGAACAGCTCAGTAGGTGGGGGAGTAAATGCCATCCTTTTCAGAGCTGCAACCAATTACTTTTCCTGAGAACAAGCTGGGGGCAGGCTAGACCTGCGAGTTAGAGTGAAATGGGGGGAGGAAACGGGGTTACACCTTGGACTATTCCCAGTTAGTAAGAGAAAAGTCTACGTTAGAGCGACTGCCACCAAATTGCCTTGTGTACCACCAGTAGCATAGCTCTACAAGAGCACTGGCGTCCTGGAATGTAATGGCAAAACTCTCATTGACTTCAATGGAGCCAGGATTTCACACGTGGCAGAAAGGGCAAACGCCAAGGCATGTCCTTGACACTGTTTGTGGATGTGGCCTTGTGCCTGGGATTCTTTTATGGCACAAGAGAACCCTATCACACCTGGCCATTATAGATCTGTGCAGTGACCTTATGTGCAACCATTTAAGCTTCGTTTTATGGGGTAGCTTGCGTGGCAACGTTTCATGCCTCGAGGACAAAATGTGCCACCATCCCCTATTCTTTGTAAGCAAGTTAAACTGCTGTCATTTAGACTGCATCAGCTCTGACAAGCCCCAGGAAGAAAGTCACATCTTTAACAGGAGTGTGCACAGCTGGAACCATTGATTATACTCTCAATGGACTGTAATCACATGCCTAAATCAATTGAGGAAGTCTGGCATTATTTAACTACTATGCTACATTTGACCTTGGAGAGTAGAGCATCTGTCTACAAGATTTCTTTGCTGTCAATTTTCATTCCAATAGTTTCTATATGCACGGTGATAGCTGGAGGACACTTTGCGACACTAAACTCTCCAATTAAAATATTCTTTGTATGTTATATAAAAACTAAGGACAATAAAAATCCCAATTTTGGTCATGCTACATAGATTAGTTTTGACTGAAATAAGACATACGATAACCGTTAGAAATTACATATAATAGCAATGTTACTTTACAAGGTTGCCATCTGCCTCCTTAGTAGTGCTAGCATCATAAGTGCCCTTTGTCCATATCTGATCTTTATCACTTTACTTCTATGACTGTATTCTTTTCCTTCAGCCCTTCAACCTATCAGATCTCTGGGCGAGACCAGATCCTCATCTGATATAAATTCAACAGAGCTACGCCAATTTACCCCAGCTGAGGAGCTAGCCTTCTGTCTTCCAGGTTTCTACATCTAGACCATTTGAGACATGCTCCCGCTGATCTGCACCATTAGATTTTCATTGGGAAAAAAAACAAATTTAACATAAATTATAAAAACTAAAATAATGCTAGACGTACAGAGAAAATACACCATGGAACGAGGGAAATTTGAGCCAGTTAGGTTAGATCATACTAACCAACTGAAAATCAATATTCTTCCTTTTCCGCATGGTATACGATGTATATACAGTATCTCTCAAAGGACAACATCCACTCACTCCACTGGACTCTATGTTGTACTTATTCTCAGTATCTGGCCCTTGCTAGTAACAAAAGTGCGAAAAATATTTATGAAAAGAATAATGGTATCTTGTTTGTAAACATTTTATATATAATTATGAGCAAATGGCACTTCTATTCTTCATCCATTAGCTTAATAAATTTTACTAATATTCCTACAGATAACAACTGGGTTCCTAATCTACGAAAAATCTGGCATATGCAGCATATATGTAGAAAATATCAATTAAAGTGGTTTTGAAATGGCATTTTCAATTAACACTTCAAGTCAGTAATTACCACCTGAACTCTTCACAACAATTCATAAAGTAAATAGCAATTAGGAATGCCTGGTATTCGTTAAAAATCTACAAACAAAACAAAAATCTCCTTTTTATGACGCTGTCCCAAACTGTTATACACCTGCTTAGGAGAGAATCACAATGACTTATTGAGCAATTTTAGCCTCATTTAGTATGTGTGTGTACACAACACATAGACTGCAGTGGCAGTCATATATTCTGTGCCCAGTATGAGATCTTGAAATGACTCATGACTCCATTAGAAAGAATAACCCAGAGCCCATATTAAATGTACTAGTAGCTTTGTATTTACTCAGGATAACAGCACAATTATCCCTTGTCACCATCATGCACTTCTCTCAGAGGTGAGGGGTGCAAGATTATCATGTTAAATGAGGTGCAGTTAAGAACCACATTGCCGGAGTTTGCGAAGGAGCTGGCAAAAGGTGGGAGCCCTGATATCAAAGCACGGAGAATAATATAAGCAATAGAAAACATCACAATTGGGAACAGGATATAGAAGAGAGGACTGGTAATTCTGGGAGACTGAGCCCCACCGGGGAAAGGCAGCTTTGAAGACTGAAATTGAGGCAGAACTGAATGGGAACACAGATATTAAGTTAAATGTGCATCTCTAATATGGACACACAGAGAAGGGTAAAAGAAAACTCAATAGTAAAAAGTTTACCATATGAACGTAGCACTGTGCAAGATAGGAATATGGAGGAGCGTCTATTTGATTCAAAGGCAACATTACTGGCCTTCCCGGACCCCATCCTAAGCTCTCAATTATTATTAATCGCTTGTATTTTAGTAGCACCTGCAGGCCCCAAGTAAGAGGAGGCTCCATTGTGCCAGACAGAGTCAGAAAGAGTCCCAGCTCCAATCTAAATAGATAGACAAAGGGTAGGCACATACAGGGCAAGTGATTTGTCATGACGCAGGTTAACGTCAGAGCTGGGAGCCCAAGATTCCCAAATCCCTGGCCTGTGTGCTATCTGATCCACCAACCCGCCCTAATATTCTAGTCATACCACAAAACGTACAGTGAGATTTTTCTAAAAATGTGTCTCAACTTTTATTTTTGAGACACAGTGTGTCAGGTCAATAAAGCTGCCAAATCACCTTCTCCCCAGTCCCTCCACAAACGATAGCGCTGTACCTTGTACTCTTTGTTAGGTACAGCAAATTAATGTACGCACTTGGTATTACCTACAGCAAGATAGGCAATGGGTGTATTTTTGGAAGTTCCCTGACTGCTTGGCTGCCATTTGCATTACAGTTACAGCAACACTGAGGAATTCAGTTGCAACATAGATGCACTCATAACACAGTTTGATTTTGCCTGTGTTGGTGGTACAAAGAATGCTATATCCAGTCACATGAAGAGAACATAATGCAGCCATCCAAAACTCATCCAATAAAGTCTTCTTACAATACCATCAGGATTTCCTTTTGCATCTTTGAAAGGATGCTAAAATTAAAGTTACAGTTTGACTAACTAACTGCTTTGTGGCTTGTTGCTGCCAAGAAGGCCAACGGCATATTGGGCTGTATTAGTAGGAGCATTGCCAGCAGATCAAGGGAAGTGATTATTCCCCTCTATTCGGCACTGGTGATGCCACACCTCGAGTATTGTGTCCATTTTTGGTCCCGCGACTACAGAAGGGATGTGGACAAATTGGAGAGAGTTCAGCGGAATGCAACAAAAATTATTAGGGGGTTGGGGCACATGACTTAAGAGGCGAGGCTGAGGGAACTGGGGTTATTTAGTCTGCAGAAGAGAAGAGTGAGGAGGGATGACAGAACAAGAAGCAATGGTCTCAAGTTGCAGTGGGGGAGGTCCAGGTTGGCTATTAGGAAACACTATTTCACTAGGAGGGTGATGAAGCCCTGGAATGGCGTTACCTAGGGAGGTGGTGGAATCTCCATCCTTAGAGGTTTTTAAAGGCAGCTTGACAAAGCCCTGGCTGGGATGATTTAGTTGGTGTTGATCTTGCTTTGAGCAGGGGATTGGACTAGATGACCTCCTGAGGTCTCTTCCAGCCCTGATCTTCTATGATTCTATTTTGCTACCGGATGTATCAGAAGCTTGTTCACAAGACTTTGGAAACATTAAGAAATATAAGCCATACACCACTTCACTTAAACTGGAAATATCAGGCAGCTTATTATTACCCATCAGACTTGCTTAATTCTTATGTCAGTATTAGTCCCTTGCTAGATTACTGTCAGCCTAAGAACCTTCTCAACAATGTAAGGATTTAGGACAATATCATCTCAGTTATTAATAAATGTTCTAAATTTTCCTTTCCGGGTATTTAAATTGCTTCTATTAGCTTTTTTCCAAGCTACTGGTTTCCCCTGGGAAATACGAACCTGGACATTATTCAAAGCAATGGTGTCTCAATGCACAGTTGCCCTTCATTCTTCCCTTTCATTTTCCTCTCTTTGGGGAGGCTAGTCTGCCAGGTGGCCGCCTACAGTTCCAACTTCTAAAATGTGCTGCCTGGTATGTTTGATGAAAGGCATCATTCAGAAACAGCTGGAATTCAAACTTCAGTCGTAAGTGCAGTGATAGATACAAGCAATGCTCTCAACTTATTTATGTTTCATTATATGACAGCTGTGGAAAGTATTTGACCAGTGACTAGATAGCAGATAATTTTTGGCTTAGTGGGAGTAGGGTAAATTTAATCTCATGCTGTGTGATCTCTCCATTCTATGTTGGTATTTTTCCATAAGAGGTAGACAGCACAATGTGATTTGAACTATATCTGAAGTTCAAGAAAATATGATCTTACTATTAATTCTGTAATTTGTATTTTTTGTATTGGTATAAGAACAGGATTTAGGGGTCTCAAATGAGACTGAGGGCCCACTGTGCTAGGCACCGTACGTTATAAGAGACGGGCTCTCCCCTGAAGAATTCATCATCTAGACAAGAGGTGGGAGAGAGGGAATATGAGTCTCACTTTACAGGTGGGGACTGAGGCAAACAGAGGTGAAGTGAATTGCCCCAAAGGTCACGCAGGAGGAGGAAGAGCTGGGAATTGTACCTAGATCTCCTGAATCACAGTCCAGGGCCTTCACCCTAAGAGCATCCTGCCTATTTCAATACAAAAAGGACATTAACCAATGAGGAAGAGGCTGCATAGTCTGAAGTATTGTTAAAATGTAGCTTTGTAAGCACCGTTCTGTACCATGTCATCACCGAAATAAATGTCATTAACTTCAGGATACATTTCTGTATTTTCAAAGAAGCATTCATATTCTCTAAATAAGTCATAGAAATTTGCCAGTGTGCCTACTGACAATCAGGTATATACAGGATAGCTTTAGCTACAGAGAAAATGAGTGAGGATTCAGAGCAATTGGTGGAAGGATAAGGAATTGGGCAGTACTGTACAGCATTACACTGAAGGATGCATTCAAGAAGAAAATCATTTCCTTGTTAGGGATAACTTCCAAAACTGCAAAGTGCAAGAGGCAGATCTTTTAGTGATAGTGTGTCCCTGTAGCCAGATAAAGGAATCTATAAACATAATCTGGCCCATGATTTAGACGTAGCATTTAGTGACAAATTTAAAAGCTGGAAAGTGGATAATACCGAGAAAGGAGGAAGAAAATGCATCACAGACCCATTAACCTGGAGGAACAAATAAGAAAAGTTTGCCTGTTGTTAAATCCTTCTGAGCACTGCTATTTCTTGGTTATGCAGCAGGAGAATCTTAGATTCAAAACAGAAGATGCTGAAATCTTTATATAGATGGCACTGCATACCTTCCACACATGAGCTGGTATAAAAATCCTTGCATGTACCAAAAGGATTCTTGGTTGATAATTAGATTCAGAAAAATACATTTAATCAAACTGACATCCATTACTTCTTGCTACTATAAAATGGGCCTTGTGGCTCTCTGCATTGATTTTCTGGAAATATCTGCTGGCTATTTAACTTGGGCAAAGAACGTGATCCTTATGAACCTGCTTTCCAGACACAGTTCTCATTTTTTTTCTTTTACCCATTCCCCCAGCTGTCAGCTCTGCCCAGTGTAAAACTGACAAAGAGTGGGGTGTTGGAGGCCAAACAATGGTATAGTCAAGAGTACAAAGATACAAAGGGAAGCTCTTGTGGCATATATTGTATCTATATTTATTAGTTCCACAGATGTGCTTTCTCAGCTGCCTTTAATCAGTAAATATCAATTTCACTTTAGAACCAGAAACTTTTGTTATAAATTCCTATCTTACATCAACAATGGATTGTTACGCTCAGTCCCTGCTCCTCTCCTCCAGCCCCCCAACTGGCCATGCTCCTACATACACATGCTTGTAATATCATCTAACAGAGAGTTCCAAGTAAAGCAAAGTGAGAACTTTACCAGGTTCCCAAGTTAGTTAAAAGGTAGCAAAACATAAGCAATGAGCATCTCCCTCCTGATTTCACTTCGACTCCTTTCAGGTTTTGTCTTTTGGGCATTGGCTCAAATATAAATGAGCTTAATAACATTTGTTTTATTGCACAGCTTTATTATATTTTGATTGCTTTGAATGCCTGCATAGCAACAAGGTATCAGTGAGTCATAAAACAGAGGACTTGCCATGCCAGATAGGACCAGGGCTCTGTATACTCCAGTAATCTGTCTCTGACAGTAGCCAACATCAAATCCCTCAGAACAAGGTGCAAGTGGGCAATTAGGGCCTGACCCAAAACCTGTTAAGGTCAGTGGAACGGCCTCATAGATCAACCTACCCAAAGAGGAAATTTCTTATCTATGCCTGTTAGCAGTTGGCTTGTACCCAGAAGCAAGGGGATTGTATCCCTTCTAAATAAAATTTAATCCTATGTTATGTAATTGTGGCTGTCCTAATTATATATATAAATGTCTAGTCCTGCTTTTGAATCACACTAATCTTTAGGCCACAATGATACCCTGTGGCAATGAGTTCCACAGATTAATTGTGAGTCGTGGGAAAAGGCATTTCCTTTTTTCCATTTTAAATTTGTTGCTTTCCATTGAGTATCCCCTTGCCTTGTGCAGGAGGAGAATGGATATATAGGAGCACTCAGTTCTGTATCATTCATTATTTTCTCTACTTCTATAATGTTTCTTCTTATTTATCTTCTGCTTGATTTCTCCCCATCCTCTATCAAGGCATATTAAAATCCTATTTTGCAATTACAGTTTCAACCAGTTTACCTGTTTGAAGGCTTATTGTGTAGAGTTTGCAGCTTCACCCCCACTTCTCTTTTTAAAAATAGGTACAACATTTGCTACCCTCCAATCCCGTAGTTGATTTCAATGAGAGTTTGCGTATATTTGTTATCAGCTCAGTCATTTCATTCCAAAGTTTCTGCAGAATTTTTGGATGCAATCTCTGCTCCTACTGCTCTTTAATTTAGCTACTTAGTTATTTGCTCTGAGACCTTCTCTTCCAGTACCTCAACTTCATCTTTCTTACCTAAATGTCTCCCCAACATCCTCTGTGGTGAAGATGGTTTAATAGCTCTCCCACCAACAGAAATGTTTTCTAATATGACAGAAAGGTAATTGCTGGCTTCCTTTCTAAGGCAGGGTATTCACAGCCCTTTCAAGTTGATGCTGCTCCACAGGCTGATACTTACAACGCTAATCCTTTTCCTTTGCTCTTTTAAATAAATCAGATAGTTTATGCCATTGGGAGTTTGCTATTCACACTCCAACTCTAAGACCAGGAATGTGGTCTGCATACATCATTATTTAAACAGTTCACAGTGACATAGGCTGTTCTCATAGGGACTTTTCATCAGATATAAAACACCACATTCCTGTCAAAATTATATCAAAGCATTTCAAAGCATATATTTGAACTGCCTGGTATTTATGAGTAAGTATAGGAATGCCAAACTTTTTTCCCACTTTGCTCTGCTAGTCTAACTCAGCTAAACATTAACCTGGTTTGAAATAGGCTAATGTATTAACAGGTGTGTTGTGAGCAAGACACGAGAAGTCATTCTTCCACTCTACTCTGCGCTGGTTAGGCCTCAACTGGAGTATTGTGTCCAGTTCTGGGCGCCGCATTTCAAGAAAGATGTGGAGAAATTGGACAGGGTCCAGAGAAGAGCAACAAGAATGATTAAAGGTCTTGAGAACATGACCTATGAAGGAAGGCTGAAAGAATTGGGTTTGTTTAGTTTGGAAAAGAGAAGACTGAGAGGGGACATGATAGCAGTTTTCAGGTATCTAAAAGGGTGTCATAAGGAGGAGGGAGAAAACTTGTTCATCTTAGCCTCTAAGGATAGAACAAGAAGCAATGGGCTTAAACTGCAGCAAGGGAGGTCCAGGTTGGACATTGGGAAAAAGTTCCTAACTGTCAGGGTGGTTAAACACTGGAATAAATTGCCTAGGGAGGTTGTGGAATCTCCATCTCTGGAGATATTTAAGAGTAGGTTAGATAAATGTCTATCAGGGATGGTCTAGACAGTATTTGGTCCTGCCATGAGGGCAGGGGACTGGACTCGATGACCTCTCGAGGTCCCTTCCAGTCCTAGAATCTATGAATCTATTAATTTACTAGTCCAAATTCCTCTAGAGAGCTTGATTCAGTTCTAAGATACTATGGTCATCAATCCCTTGAACTGTACGTGGGACAGGAGAGCAGAATTTTCAAAAGTGTTCTGCAATGGCATAACTGCTGCTGCAGACGTCAGTAAGAGCATCGACTTGAGCCTTGGTATGTGAGCACGGGTTATTGACATGAGCAAGGATGGCAGGACTGGGCACTAGCAAAGAAGTTAAACATTTCCAAATACAGTGTAGAGTTTTCAGTACTTCCAGGTTGAGGTAGAAAGCCAAACAACTGGATAGAACAGCACCAAAAGCAAGTGAATTGAAAACATCTTGGAAACAAAGCTAATAAGTTTGCCAAGTTAATACAGAAACATCACTCTCAAGCTGGCAGCTTCATACTAAAACTCAAGATAACTTCTGAATCCGAGACATCTGTATCCAGACTAAAGCACAGACTAATGACCGGTGCCAAATGAGAATAAGGAATAAACACAAAATCTGCAGTGACTCAAAAATTAAGGTATTTCACATCCATTACTATGATTTAAAGATGGAAAACAGTAGAATGGTAGTGTTCATCCTTATAAAAATCACTGTCATACTTTTGAAATTCGGCTATTTTATTGTGTGACCGTCTATTTCCAATCAAATTCCCATTTTCCCTGAATAAAGTCATCTTACTGGACACGATACATCTACATCAGTTTTAAGTAATGACTTTTAAGGGGCTTTGAGTTTCGAAACATTGTAAATCAAGCATTCATTCCTGAGAATTACCAGTTCTTCTTATGTAGCTATTATTTGATGGATATTGTTTTAATTGGTTATTTAAAATATCATTTGTGAATTATATCTATTACACACAGGCACACTCCCTTTCCCTTTTTGACCTCCAAATTATAGCTTTATATATTTAATCTACAGGTTTGAAAGAAAGCTTAAACACTGTTCAAAAGAGATTTTAATTCCCAACTTCAGACATTAATAAGTTAATTTTGCTGCCCGATAGTTTCACTTAAGTACTTCAGGTATTTCTAGCGGCATTGTGACATGACTGTCTGGCTGCCTTTAGAAAGGTACACCGAGTTATACATAACTATTCAAGAGCCAGCGATGTAAGATTTGCTTCACCATGACAGGGCTATCTGTTTAGGCATTCAACTAATTTGTGGGAAACAACCTACAATATTGCAGTTTACCCCCTGGCATTATAGCTTCTTGATTCTTATTCCATAAATACGTTTCACTGGAAGGCAATTCCTTATTAATTTGTTTTCACTGATATCCTTAAGGAGATCCCTTACACCTTATGTCTTTTCTTCGTTTTCATTTAGCGTTGCAGACCTGTTAATCAATCACTGCGAGTGGGGAGGGAAAGGAAACTTTCAAATAAAATCCAAAAGGCCATATCCCAAGCCAATCCAAGAAGCAAACAATTTTGCAACATCTCCAGCAGTCCTTTGCAATCGCTCAGTTCAAATTAGCATCATCGCTGCAGACAGAGCCTCGGAGTTAAGTGCAGCCAGCACTGTAATCTTAAATAAATACAAACTCTTCAACCCAACCATGGCCTCCAAATCCATACACCGGGGGATCTCCACCCACAGTGAGTAGCTAAGGGAGCTCCCGGAACCTTCGCGCGTCTCCATTTAGGTCCCCCACAGAATCCCACTCTCAGTGGGACAATGAATAGAGCAATTCTCCCGCCCCCCCTCCCCCCCCCCCACTACCCCCCACCTCATCCCCCTTCGCCTCCAGTCGCTCTGCCGCGCTGCCACTTAAGTGATGGGAACGCGCCGTCAGCACCCTGGAGAGCTCCCTGGGCGCAGCCAGAGGGGTGGGGGCAGCACCTAGGAGAGCCGCCTGAGGGCAGCCAGCACCTCCTCCCCCCCACCCCACCCCCGGACATGGCCTTTGGACCAGCACCCTCTCCCCCAGCACCCCCTAGCCCAATGACCTTTGGCAATGCTCCCTCTGCCCCCCGCCCCTCTCTACCCTATGGCCAGCAACACCCCAGTCCTACTCCCTCTTGGAACCAGCCCTGCTCGCCCCAGCCCCTGGGGGTTAACATGCCCTGGCCACCCCATACCCTCTGTGCCAGCCCCCGCCTCCCCGCCCCGCGCCCCCGGGGCTGACACCCCCTGCCCCCCGCGCCCTGGGGGCTGACACCCCCGGAACCCCCCCTACCTGTCGTCGTTCTGGAAGGCCTGGTCCCCCAGCAGCAGGTCCCGGAACCGGTAGCGGGGCGGCAGGGGCAGCACCTCGGACTCCAGCTCGTTCATCTTCAGGGAGGCGATGTCCAGGATGACCCCGCTTCTGCTGCCGCCGCAGCCCCCGCAGCCGCCCGGCGACGAGAGCCTGCCGGAGAGAAGGGGACGGATGGAGCCGGGCTGGAGCCTCTGCCCTGCCCGCCCGGCTGACCCCAGGCCAGCCCCGCAGGGACCCTCGCCTCCCCGGCCCCTGGAGCCCGCCTGGCTCAGAAGCCCCGGGAGGAGCCGGGGCAGCAGCGATGTGGGATCGGATTTGGGGGGGACCTGGGGGCGCAGGCTCGGCACGGAAATGGCGGGAGGGAGAGGAAAGTGGCGGCTGCTGCTCAGGTCTGTGTGGCTACGCCCGCCCCCCCATCTCCTCCCCGGCACGGGCAGGGCAGCGGGGGGGGGAAAGCCCAGCAAAGACCGCCGGCAAATGCCGGGCAGCGCGCTCCTAGGGAAGGGGAGCCGGGGGGAGCCATCGCTGCAGCGTGGGGGACGTGGGTGCACTTTCCCCGCTGGCGATGCTGGCCCTTCAATCACTCGAGCAAACCAGCACCCAACTACCAGTCCCCTGGCCGGCTGCCACATGCCCTGGCGAGGAGGACGTGTCCCCCCTAGCCCGTTGCCTAGGAGAACAGGGGGTTTGCCCTGCGCTTGTTTGGAAGCCAGTTAACTGATCAAAAGTTCTGGTTCTATTTCATGGGCAGTAAAATAGTATTCGGAAGGAATGTGCTGCAGCGAGCGACACACGGGGGGTGGATCTGGGTCGGTGTGCACAGAAATAGGGTGTGCATGAGCTCTGTCTTCTACACGAGCTCTCTTTCCCCCACCTCCAAAAGGTGGAGAGAGAAAAATAAACCAGGGTATTTTTTAAACAAACTTTGGGGATAAAATGAAGGGAATTAAACTGTTCCCCTTCAGCAGTGAGCTACTGATTGCATCACATGCCTCTTAAAGGGTTTGAGTTGCAGACACTACAAGAATGGTTAAACCAAGCAAAAATTGTTCCCAGATTTTAAAAAATCATGTATATTATATCACATCTCTCTATATATAAAGCATGTCTAAGCTATGGGACATTGTCCTTTTAAATCAGCTCTCCTGAGGAAGTCACTCTATGCCAGCATCAGAGTAACTCAAGTTTCACAGGCTCTTTATGGAGGCCTGGAGGAACAGGAGAGCCTTGGAACTTGATGGAGGGAGAAGTTGCAATGGCTTTGCAGGAAGTTTATTCCTATCCCTCTCATCCAACATTCAATTCTAGGGCTCAGAAATGACAAAGGCTGAAGGACACCAGCATTGTTACTTAGGTTTATAAGGGCCTGATCCAACATCCACAGAAGTTAATAGAGAAACTCCCACTGACTTTGAATCAGGTCCTTAGACCATAACATGCATGACATATAGGAATACAAAAAGAACGAGGAGTCCTTGTGGCACCTTAGAGACTAACACAAGTACTCCTCGTTCTTTTTGCTGATTCAGCGTGGTAGCCGTGTTAGTCTGTAACATATAGGAATACAACAACAGAACCTCAGAGCATGGTTCCAAATTGGCATCTGCAACAAGACAGCTGGGATGACTGCAGAAAAGCATTCCAAGGTCCTTCATACCCTCTCACAATTTTGTTTTACACCAGTCGTAACTCAGAATCCTCTAAGATAACTTGCCAGGTGACCAAGTTATAGAACTACTAAGTGCTGCAGTTCTTGAGGGTGGAGAGGAGCAAGTGGCATACAACATTTCTGCTGAATGCAGCCCAAGAAGCTAACTGAACTCAACCCTCAGCACTTTCAATTGGCATCTTACTCACTGCATTTACCAGTCAGTCCTATCCCTTCATTCTATACCTCTGTAATCAAGGGCTATCCGACTCGTTTTACACACAATGAAAGCCAAAGTCTGCACTGATTTGCACTCCCTTGGGCCTCAGCAAGGAAATATAGGGGTATAAATCAATTCAGAATTTGGCCTTGTATATTGAAATAGGTTCAAGTGAGAAGTTGAGCCAAATTCCGCTGAAATCAAGGAGTCCCTCTGGGTTTACCCTGGTGTCAGAGCAGCCGTTGTTCCAACTTCTTTGATCTCACACTGTAAGGAGAGATCTAATGATAATTTCTTGGCAAAGCCCTAAGCTGAGGCTTTCCTGCAAGAAGAGTTTAGCTCTGGTGTTCTGTGAGTTTCTTTTATTAGGCCACATCCCATCTATATTTAATAATTAGAGGGTGAAATCCTGGCCCCAGTGAGACCAATAGCAAAACTCCCATTGACTTCAGTGGGGCCAGTATTTCACCCACAGAATGGATGCTAAGGGAAATACTTGGTTATTGAATTTTTCTTCTCTACATAGGATAGTGTACACATAAAAATAGAGGAGTCAAAGCTCTCTCTTCAATCGTGGAAGATTACAATTCCACCTGCAGGGCATTTCCTCTCTCAAAGGTGAAATCTGTTAAGGGAAGATGCCATTCCCTTCCCTAGAGGGCACAGAAACTGTTAAGGACCATACACAGTGCCATACAGAAAGGGAGCATTCCGCTAATTAATTTCCAATGGGCAAATAAAAGCCCCAATCCTGCAAATACTTGCACATGTGTACTCCCATTGAGTTCAACTGGACTATATGAACTCAGGGAATTACTCACATGTGTAAAGTTACTTATGTGTGCAAGTGGTTGCAGCTCTGAGCTGGTGCAGAATTTACTCCTGGGGGAGTTCTGCACCACTGCGCATGTGCAGAATTTCTCCCCCGCATATTTCTTTGCTTTCCCGCGGAAAACTGACTTTCTGACAGGGAAGCAAAGGGAAGCCACAAGAGCGGTCATGCGACCCTCCCCAGCAGTATGTTTTGGGTGCCCAGGGCAGCCAGCAGAGAGGTAAATCACTGAGAGGAAGGGGGGCGGGACTGGGGAAGACCCAACTGGTGGCTCCAACCCTGCACCAGGCTCAGCTGCTAGTCCCAGCTGGGCTGGGGAGGACGAGACTTCCTCTTCCACTACACAGCATCTGGGGCTGGGTCAAACCCACCCCGAGATTCCTCCCCCGGGTGCAGGAAGCTCTGCAAACTCCGCCCCCCACACACACACCCACCCTGCTTTCTGCACCCATCACTCCTCAGTTGCAGGGGGAGGGATCCCTGTACAGGGAGACGCTCCCCCATCCACCCAACCCCCATACATCCCGACCCCCCCCTACCCCGACCCCCCCCTCCAGCCCCCCCCCCAGCACCCAGAACCTGCCCCCCCCGCTGAGCCCCATTCCCCCTGCACCTGGACCACACCGACAAGCCCCCCTGCACCTGGATCCCCATCCCACTGAACCCCACTCCCCCAGATTCTGGACCCCCACTCAGCCCCCCATACCCAGACCCCCTGCCGAGCTCTATCCCCCACCCCCAGACCCAACCATCTTCACCTGGACCCCCTGCAGAGTCCCATTACCACTGCACCAAGAACCCCCCAACAAGCCTCTGTGCATCCAGATCGCCCTCAGGCAAGCTGTGTGCATCTCACCATTGGAGAGAATGCTACTAACACAATAGAAGAGCTTTCTAGACCCAAGGATAACCCTGTTAAGGTCCCTTGCATAACATTCCTAAGTATAAGGAATTTATAACGCCGGTCTCTCCAGAAAGTTGGGAATTCCACAATGTTGGGATGTCACAAAATAGTCAAATCATGTTCCAAGTTCTAGTGAAGTATAAAATCAAAGTGCCGTAGCCAAGCCCATTTATTGCCTAGTAGTCAAACAGCCGTGGAAAACAACTTGACATGATTTATTGTGATTTAATTTCAATCCTTGCTTCCAGAATCCTGTGCAAGTTAGAATTTATGCTGCATGCAGTGTAAGGAGTTATAACAACATCTATTAATAAGACATTGTAATTTTGCTCCGACTCACAGTCTGTTTACTCCCCAGCAGTGATAACCTCACACAAAGACTGGGGACAGAGTGCAGCTTGAGGTCTTGGGAGCAGGGAGATGGCTGGACTGAAGCTAATGTGATCAGCGAGAAATTAATCTGTTTTATTGTAGATCTGGAGCTAGACAGTCAGTCATTTTCCTGCATTTGTAAACAAGGATGATCTTTTGGAGTCTGATTTACGAGGAAGCTGACTGCTGCATCAGCCTTGGTTTTCTTCAATAAAATTTCTCACGTGTGGGCTGGCAGAAATCCTGCTCTTCTCTTGCTGTATTTGAACACAGGGCACACACAGCAGCGAGGCTGCTGACGGCACCGTCATCAGGGACTGGAAATACATACCAAGGACCTTGGGCATCCCCTGCAGGATTCCAATAACTTCCTTGGAGCTGAGTCCAGGAGATTCTGGCCCACAGCGTGTTCATCTGATGCATCTGTGGTGCCAATGGGAACCCTTAAAGTGCTGTCAAAGTAGCACTGAGCTTGTCAGGCCCCAATAGTCCAATTTTGTTTGTAGGAAAACTTCTCAGGGCTCAGACAGTTGTTTAAAATGCATTTTAAAAGCCATCGATTCTTTTGGGGGCACAGGGACGTTTTTTGATCGAGATGTTGCACTGACTGGTAACAAAGGATGAAGGCAAAGGTAGTGAAACAGGAACAAGGAATCCTTGACTCCATCTCAGTCAATCTTTTGCATACTGTGAACCACATGCAGAGTGATGTGCACTCATGCTCCAGGGCATAAACCAATCACAAGCTGCCTAAGGTCAGGAAGGAACTTCCTCTCTGGATAGATGCCATCATTGTTTATTACAGGGCTTCTTGCACTTACCGTTAAGCATCAGGCACCAGCCATCATCAGAGAGAGAACTGAAATCCAGGTATATTAGGTCCACCGCATTTCCCTTATCTAATAAATCCGTTACTTTCTCAAAGAAGGAGATCAGATTCGTTTGGCACGATCTGCCCTTCGTAAAACCATGTTGTAATTTATCGCAATTGCCACTAACCTCCAGGTCCTCAACTAGTTTCT